>NC_142953.1:23481252-23488752 GCF_046866305.1 Octopus bimaculoides | reverse complement strand
ACACTTGCCCAAAGTGCTATGCAGCAAGACTGAACCTGGAACCATGATGTGGTTGTAAAACAAACTTCTTCCCACACAGCCACACCTGTACCTATATTTCAATTAATTTTGAAAATACTGATGAATTTAGTTAAATAACTTTATCAGTATTAATCCAGTTTTTGGAACTTAAATTACGATGAAATTTTCATGCAAAGTTTTTAACATGGATTGCTTTATAACAGAAAGTTTATATATATAGAACCATGGGTGGTATCAGGCGGGTTAGCATCAAAAGGGTTAAGGAATGGTACATTGTTTAAGAAGTAGTTTTCTACTAATAACATTTATTTACACCATATGCACATCAAAAGATAGTCAAGGTGTTTAAAATCTATTAAAATGTAAAATAATTCAGCTGAGAAGTTTTAAGCTAAATATCTGTTTCATCATGAAATTCTAGATATGGATTACAAAACTATTCAAATAAGGCAGCAAATTATAGTTTGAATTTGAAATCTTGACTAAACTTCCCTTCACTAGATATGTACATATTTTTTTTCAAGTCTTCAGATATTATGTTTGCCACATGTAAAGCCCTATATTCATTAGTGATGAGATTATAATTTGTACTCTACTAATACAGCAGAGAAATACTGAACACATTTACTGGGAGGAAAATATCAGAAATTATAGAAGTTCATAAAAATTCATGAATTCTTCATACACTGTGTGTGGGTGTGTGTGTGTGTGCACGCGAGCGCGCGCGCATGCTTGCGTGCATGCGTGCGTGCATGTGATTAAGAAGCTCATTTTTCAACCATGTGATTTCAGGTTCAGTTCTGCTGTGTCACACCTTGGGCAAGTACCTTCTACTATGGCCCTGGGCCAATCAATACCATGTGATTGAATTTTGTAGACAGAGACTGTGTGGAAGCCTACAGTCTACATTAAGTAGATTATAAAGATCGTTATGTGGTGCTAATACTGCTTCTCTCATAAATATAGTAGGTGCAATATGGCTGAATGGTTAAGAAGCTTGCTTTGCAACCATGAGATCACAGGTTCACTCCCACTGCTGGCATCTTGGGCAAATGTCATTTTATATGGTTTCAGGTCAACCTATATACTGGGAATGAAGACAAGTAAACAAAACAATACAGAAGCCTATTGCATGAATTGTACCTGTAATTCAAAAGGTTCAGCCCTGTCACACACAGTGTTATGCTGATTCTACCTGAGAATTACATTAAGGGTACATGTGTCTGTGGAATATTCAGCCAGTTGATTGGCACTCTGTTGATTATGACAATGAGGGTTTCAACTGATTCAGTCAATGGAACAGCCTGCTTGTGAAATTTAGGTGCAAATGGCTGAGCACACCACAGACATGCATACCCTTAACATAGTTCTCAGGAAGATTCAGTGTAACACAGAATAAGACAAGGCTGTCCCTTTGAATTCCAGGTAGAACTCATTTTTGCCAGCTGAGTGGACTGGAGCAATGTGAAATAAAGTGAAATAAAGCTTATGGATACAACGGACTGCCAGGTATCAAACTCATGACCTTACAATCATGAACCAAATATCTTAACCACTTAGCTACACACCTCCACACTCAGCCACTTATATATCAATTCAATGAACAAGAAATTTCAGTTGATTGAACACCTGAATCCTTATCATCCAATGACAAAGATCCACCACCATATATATTTAAAATTCTTCAGCAGAAAATTCAATGTATCATATGAAATTAATAAGCTGTACTCAAAGTTTGGTTTTATGCTACAAAATTTACATACAGACATGTTAGGTGTGAAACTAGTATTAGACTGCACAAGTAAAATTTACTTTTTCAAATTGATTTATTTTTCTGTCTGCTTTTTCAGTAATAATGTCTACATCAAGATAGAGCTTCTTTGACTGAAATAGTGAACATTTTCAGTGAACTAATTTGATTGGATATAGTCTGCCAGAGAAGAATACAATTTTGTAAATTTTCCACTTTTTAGGAAAGAGTGAAATTAAATCTGATGTGTCGTCGCACAATATTTTAAACTTATTGAAATATAGATGTTGAAGCTTGAATATAGTTTGGGCTCTGGAAACAAATTATGAAAGTTATGAAATTATTTTTTAAACATTTTTATAGGTATTTCAATAGTGGAAATATTTAAAATTCAAACGTTTATGCTATGGTGGAAGGTTAGCTTTCAGACAGATTTATAATAAACTTATAAGGGACACGTGTGTGTGTGTGTGAGAGAGAGAGAGAGAGAGAGAGAGAGAGAGAAAGAGAGAATGTGTGGCTGGTAACCAGGATTCTAAATCCATACCTATAGGTTTTGAACAACTAGTCCCATCAATAAGTTGGAACGAAAAACGGATGAAATAAGTTATTGCTGTTGCAAGTAAACTGTTTAATGGATATTTAATAAGTCCTGTTAAAATAGCTAGAAACTTAAATTAAGTAGTTACTAGTAACAACTAATGACTAACCTAAAAATATCAGGAAGAGTAATATTGTAAAGGTTAATATGTGCAAAATAGTCCAAACAGTTTGTAGTGGCGCGTGTGGCCGCCATTGGCCGCCATCTTGGGAAGTGCCATTGCGCATGTGCAAGGGACTTGCCGTCAGCGGAAGTACCCGAGCACGCATGCGCAATGCAACAGGTGGAGAGAGAGCAATAGCGTTCGATCTCTTCTCTATCTAGCACCTGTCGCGACAACACGTTCTTCCACTGCTCTCTCAACCCGATACCGACATGTGGTCAAAGCTTCCTTAGTATTCTAGCGGCATGCCTGTTCACCCAGGAACGAAAAGGCTCTACACCAACCTAGAATAAATTATTGATCTGTTGTTACCGTTATCCCTCGTGTTGTTGTATTTCTGGATTTTAATGATTAATATAAGAACTGGGGAGAGATGGCCGAGCCGTCATATCTCATCCAATTCTTATAAGTTGGTTTTCCGTTACAAAAAAGAAAAACCTGTGAAAGAACATGTGGATATGTGTGTGCATGATAGATGTGTGTGTGTGTGTGTGTGTGTGTGTGTGTGTATGAAAGCATAGTTATAGCTATGTGAGTAAAAAGTTTGCTTTGCAATCATGCGATTTCAGGTTCAATCCCAATGCTCAGTACCTTGGGCAAGTGCTTTCTATTATATCCCCAGGCTGACTGATGCCTTGTGAGTGAATTGCATTCATGGAAACTGTACAAAACCCATCACGTGTGTATGTAAGTGTGTGTGTGTGTGTGTGTGTGTGTGTGTGTGTGTATACCTTTGTTATTACTCTTTTTACTTGTTTCAGTCATTTGACTGCAGCCATGCTGGAGCACCACCTTAAAGGGTTTTCAGTTAAACAAATCAACTTCAGGACATATTTTTTAAGCTTAGTACTTATTCTATCGGTCTCTGCTAAGTTACAGGGACCTAAATACACCAACACCACTAGGCCACATGCATATTTGTGTGTGTGTGTGTGTAATGTTTGTAATGAACAATAACTGTTATCAACTTTTCTTTGTATCCATTATATAATGATAAGTGAACATAACAGCTTGTATAAATGGAACTAGTGTTTATTTTGTGGTTGGGTGCATGATAAGAGGCATCCACAATTTGGAGAAAACAAACAATGGAAGGCTACTTATTTGTTTGTTTATATATTTATTTGTTGTGTGTGTGTATACACACACACACACACATATATATATATAACTTCATACAAAATGAAAATAATTATTTATGTAATATCTGTTTAATCTATACTAGAAATTTGTTCAATAGATACAGGCTGCAATAGAATTGTTGGGAGGAACTCTGCTATAGCATTTCTATGCTAAACAAATAATTTTACACATTGAGAAATTGTATACTTTTTTTTATATATTTTGTGTCTTTTTGTGTAACTTTTTGTTTTTTGAAGTTACTTTTTTCCAGTTTGGTTTACTGGCAGTCCTGAAAAAATGTAAAACCCTAGCAAAAACCTAAATTAAATATTTGCAGGAATCAGGATTATGTTAGCATTTATGTCGTCTCCATTATTCCATGTCTGTATAGATTGGATAGATCTGTAGTATGGTATATCACTATTCCTCTCTCCCACATCATCAAGTCCGTACCTAACATCCAGAGATATAACCTCACAATTCCTTCTCATTTTTACCATGATCTTCTACCACTAACATGTAGCATTGCCAGCATGTGCATATGTCACATACTCTATCTTACATACAATGACACCCTTTTTATATCCTGGTGTTGGATATACAATATAACAAAACAGGGGGAAAGAAAATATTTACACGAAGCAATACAATTACTATTACACAAGACTCAATGCTCTCAATCAACAGCTCACAGTGAACTGCTTACCAATCCAAACTGCCAATTACTCACAGTTCTTTATTCTATATAGCAATGTGTCAGTCCAATTCTAGTCATAGGGGGAAGGTCAGAATCCTTCCACAACATACCTATAATATTGATTTCAAATTTTGGCACAAGGTAGGCGATTTGGGGGCAGGGGATAAGTTTATTACATTGACCCCAGTATTCAGCTGGTACTCATTTTATCGACTTTGAAAGGATGAAAGGCAAGGTTGACCTCAGTAGAATTTGAGCTCAGAACATGGTGACAAATGAAATACTGCTAAGCATTTTGTCCAGCATGCTAATGATTCAGCCATTTTGCTGCCCTATTGTGGCCTATAATATTGATTTCAAATTTTGGCACACAAGACCAGCAATTTTGGGGAGGGAATAAGTTTATTACACTGACCTGAGGTTTTGAAATGACAAAATGCAAAGCTGACCTTGGCAGAATTTGAGCTCAAAAGGTAAGGATGAACAAAATGCTGTTAAGCATTTTGCCCAGTGTGCTAACAATTCTGCCAGCTCACCACCTTAATTTAAGTTTATAACATTCTCAACTCATTTATATGCTAAATCTCATGGCAGCTGACACAATATATTCAACAGATCACACTCAAAATATTACTTCCTAGCCTCAGGGCCCAAGTCTCACTCCCTCCACACAGCATCAAAAACCTTACATATTCTGTACACTGTGCTTCTTTTATGAGGAAAGGAATTCTTTGTTGTGAACAGATTAACAGCTCTTTGAACATTTGATGTTACATATATTAAGGGAAAGCTTGAGAAACAAAAGAACCTTTACAGTGGAGATTAAAGGATATTGCATTCACACTAGGAGTTTCTCGATCAACAACTTGCAATGAATTGTGGGAACACAAAGTAAATGTTTTGCTAGAATTCTTTAACTGGATCCATGCTACAGTATCAACCAAATAGTCACAACAGAAATAACAAAATATATAAGCCAGCAGTATTGCCACTTAGATTGTGTTAGAAATATAATTACAGATTAAATTTTTTTTTTTATATTAGATAATGACTGTACACTGAATTACATTATGTATTTTTTTTTAAGTTTAAGAAGAAATTTCAATTTTAATTACATTTTACAAGACTTCAAACTTAATAAATAATAATAATAATAATAATAATAATAATAATAATAATAATAATAATAATAATAATAATAATAAAAACAAAATTCAGTAATTAAATATTGATTCAAAGTCTAAAAATCTGTCAGTTCCATTAAGGCTTAAATTCTGAGACAAAACTATAACTGTTGACAAATACAAAACAAAAGGAAAAAAGAAAAAAAACATGCACTTTTTTTTTCTGAGTAAAACTAATTTGGCAAAGTAATTTAGAAAATTTTCTCATTGACTATCCTTATTTGACACTTAGACTTGGACTAATAACAATAAATTATTTAAAAGGAATTACACAAATATAAGTAAACACAGAAGCACACACATACGCATATATGTATTGATATTTTCCATTTTCCTCAAATATTTAGCTTTCTATCCAGAGTGCTTTTCTGAAGTGATTCATATTCTGGAGGTGAGAGAAAAAAAATATATATAAATATATGTAAAAAGTTCAACTTTTAACTCCAGAATCTATTTAGCAAATCAAATTAAAATTTGTCTAAGAAATTTTCAAAAAATAAATTTAATATTCACTGCATACTCCTTTGATAAAGAAACAAATTTCCAAAATATATATATTTTTTTTTTTTGAATAAAGAGAAATCTTAGAAATGGTAAGAATGACATTTGTATTTTTATGTTGTTATGGTGGTGATGATATCATTTTCCATCTAATTTGTGACATTCAATTAGCAAGTCTTGTTTTTACTTAATTCCTCAGACAATCTTAATTCCTTACATTAACTCTTGTTTTTTTTTTTTGTTTTTTTTTCTTTTTTCATTTTCTTTTGGTGCCATTCTGCAGTTCATTCTGCTTTATGCACTTCTCAGGTTAGCAACAATTAATAACTTTTGCACAGTCATTAGCAAACTAAATTAACCACATGATGCTACCTTGATATTTGCATTTATATAATCATCAAAATATCTCAATAGACAAACAGTACCTTCCTTTTTTGTATTTGCAGACTCACAGAAATTTTCTCCAATATCCAAGAAGTGAATTATTGAAATGAAAATGTATCCCTGCACCCACTCACCCCAACACACACCCTCAAATAAATGAAACAACTTTCAAACATCGTGTCAACCTCAAAAATTAAAATTAACTTTCATTTCTTTACTACAAAATCTCTCTCTCTCTCTCTCTCTCTCTCTCTCTCTCTCTCTATATATATATATATATATATATATATATATATATATATATATATATATATATATATATATATATATATATATATATGTATGTATGTATGTAACCGGAACATATTGAACGTATTTTGGTGAATAATTATAAGTAGGAATGAAATAAAATAATTTTCTAACAGTAAAATTGCATGTATGGAATTAAAAAAAAAAAAAAAAAGAAGAGAGATATTGAATATATTGAAATTTAATATTAATTCATTTCAGCATTAAAAGCTATTTTTAACTTCTCATTTTCCTCCACAAAATTGAAAGTCATCCAATGGTATAACATATTTCAATAAAATAGTGTAAATGAAACTTAGGTGAAAACGTTCTAAAAAATTATTTCATGAAAGTTCTGAAATGGTGGGATCCAACAAGTAAACTTTACAAAATTGAGACTTGTCAATGCATTTCCCAGTTTCTTTAAAAAGAAAAAGCAAAAATAAAAGAGAAAGAAAGTAAAAGAAATCCTTCACTTTAGATATGAGGATATTAAATTGCTAACAATAAATAACTTGCTATCTTTTGAAGAAGTCTCTCTGCTATATAAATAATTTATTATTCTTATCAATTTTTTCCCTTCAAAACCTGAGATTAAAGAAGGCAAATTTCCTTTTTTACAAGTTTCTTCTAATAATTTATTTTAGTTGATTTATATAAGACAGTCTTTTGGAATTGCAACAAATTTCATGTTCCAAGTTAAAATAATACCTCTGTCAACTAAACACACACACACACTATATATATATATATATATATATATATATATATATATACACACACACACAC
>NC_142953.1:23431252-23478752 GCF_046866305.1 Octopus bimaculoides | reverse complement strand
AATATATATTGCAGCCATTCAATTTCTTTACAAACGACAGATAGACAGACATTTCACGGAAAATTCATTCTCCCATTAATTAAATAAAATACAGCATATTACTTTTTCTTAATATTTAATTTAATTCCATTTCAATTAAAATATGTACTCCCCTAATATTCCTAGACAGACAGTTTCAATATGGTTGTGTCTCGTAGGTATAAACTAATTAGTAGTGATAAAAATTAAAAAGAAAAAAGTGAAAATTGATAAAGACAGATAGAAAAATTTGATACAAACATTTAGTAAATATCAATATAGTTCAGTTCATTTTTAGTTCAAGTACAAAGGAAGGTAAATTAAAATTGATATAAAGATTTTAAAATCTCATAAAATACAGACACACACTCTCTCTCTCTCTCTCTCACACACACACACACACAGAAGCTAATCCAGTGGCCTGTTACTCAGGAATTTCCCCAACACATTGTTGGTGCCTCATTCAGAGAACCTCCAAAATAATAGTTTACTGGATCAACTTAAATAAATATTGTATTGCATGTGATTGATATTGCCTATGCATTAAGGACACCATGAAGCAATATCTGGCATTAAAGACCCATCAAAGGGATGCCTAGAAAAGGGCAGTTAAATAACTATGAAAGTATTTCCATTCGCTATCAATCAATAGCAACAGATTTTATATATTATACTTTTACAAGAAGAGGGATGATAGTGACTTTGAAGTTTCAGCCTACTAGCCCTTCATCAGACTGTACAATAGTTGGGTTTCTTTTAGCTTTATATAGACTATATAAAGTCAAAAAGAACCCGAGTGTCGTACAGTCCAATGAAGGCTAGCTGATCAAAACTTCAAAGTTACTGTCACCCCTTTTCCTGTAAAAGTATAATGTATAAAATCTGTATGGACTCTACAAATTCTTCAGTTTCAAGTTAAATTGTTATTATAACTCAACATAAAGAACATACACAATGGGGTGCTGAAAAGATCCTGGCTTTAGGTAAAAGAAAATACAGGAGGATCAGTTAAATATGTTTTTATTCAACATGTTCCTCTTTCAGGTTCACACACTTATCGCAGCGGTCCTTCAGTTTTTCTAATCCTTGTAAAAGAACCTGGAAGGTTGGGCCTCCAATTAGGCCTTTCACGATACCCTTAAAGCCAGAAACTTTTCAGCACCCCATCATGTGTGTGTGTGTGTGTGTGTGTGTGTGTGTGTGTGTGTGTGTGTGACAGAAATGAATAATGAAACAAGTAAACGCTATCACGCTAATAATGAGTTTGTTTGAGTTGAAGGAGTTGTATGGGAAACAAAAAATCAGAATTAAAAAAAGAATGTTGAAATAAAATGTTGAATTTATCAAATTAAAATCAAACTGATTTGATATCTCATTAAATTATAATGTCACAACACTAAGATGAACATAAAAAACTAGTATGCATGTGGAGGCGTTTATAGATGGGTAAGGTGTAGTGGATGTGTACGCGTATGCATTACAGTGTGTGTGTGGATGTACATGGGTGAGAATAGGTGTGGGTATTTGTTTGTATATCTAAAGGTGCCAGTGTAGAGTAGAGCATGTGGATGTGTGTGAGTGAATGCAATGTGTATGGTTGTATATGTGAGCAAGATACACATGTGTGAAGGTGCATGACAGCATAAGCTCGGCAAAATTTTGTAGATACAAAATCTGAAACTTTATATGAGACATGTTTAAAAATGCAACAGAAAGAGCAATGACTGCAAAGGTCAGGCTGCTACAACAAATAAACAAAAGTAGTGTCTCACGGATTTATTGAGGAAAACAATTAATAAAAGGATTAAGATATCTCTTGTATCTATCACAGTCAACATAGCTTTATGATTCTTTCTGTGTGCCCCCATCAACAGCCATGTCTATTCATGTGTAATCAATAACTTTAATAGTCTTAAAACTATTAAATTTATTGATTAGTCATGAACAGACATGACAAAACTGCATAAATGTAAGATTCCATTATGTTTTCCTAAAAATATATGAGATTCTGACACAAACTGTTTAATCCACTTTACCTGCTGTTCATAGGGAAATGACTTAGAATAGTTGAGCCGTGGTCACTCAACCTACTAGATATAGCAGCCAGATTTCTCTAAATTACACCCTGGTGTTTTGAATAAAGAAGTGACATAATTAATGCAACACCTAAGAGAAAGCTAGGATGGTCATAGATGGAACTTCTTTGATCCCACTGACATGAAATCACAGCAGTAGGAGGTCACTGAGGACATTCAACATCATCATCATTTTACCATCCACTTTTTCATGCTTGTATGGGTCAGACAGAATATGTTGAAGCAGGTTTTTCTATAGCTAGATGGCCTTCCTGCCACCAACTCTTGTCTGTTTCCAAAAACTTATGGCCAGACGTGTTTTCACAGAACACTGGAAATGAAAGACTATGCTTGTACAATGTGGACAGATATACTTACAACAAACCTGCAATATCAAGAGAAGGAGACAACTCTCTCTCACACACACACACACACACACACACACACACACACACACACACAGATAGATTTACACAACGGGCTTCTTCTAGTTTCAGTCTACCAAATCCACTCCTAAGGCTTTAATCAGCCTAGGGTTATAGTGGAAGGCACTTGCCCAAGGTGCCACACAGTGGAACTGAACCCAGATCCAAGTGGTTGGGAAATAAGCATCTTGACAAAACAGCCACACATGAACCTATCATTCATGACAATAGCAGGAAGACACTAAATTGAACTTAAAGAGGGAAAAAAACAGAATTCAAGAAAACTCTTCATGGTTTACCTCAAAACTAATTCCTATTGACTTGAAAGTTATAACAGCAAAGTTATGTTTAGTCAACACTATTGTTCATTGTCAGCAGGATTGCCAACAACCTCTTTATATTCACAGGAGGAGGTAACATTGTCAGCATTGTTTCATTGTTATGTGAAAGTGTTTTAGTGAATGATATTGAAATTGCCATTCTTTGGCACTGCTGCACTTCAGTTTTGCATTACATGTTCTATATCTGTCATATCAGAAGGGATTAAGGCGGTTCGAAAGAAATGAAATTGACACAGAATAGCAAAAAGTTAATAGTATAGAATTTTAAAATATAATACACATATTTGATCATACTAGATAGGTGAAAGGATGAAAGTCTAGCCTGATCATTTAGTTTGGAAAAGAATGGTTGTTATTTAGCCCTAGATCAACCTGAAGCAAGTAGACCAATTGTCAAAAGTGTTTCACCTGTGATTACCCATAGTTTTATGTTTTGTTTTCTTTTTTTTTGTTTTCGAGCATAGTGTATCAAGAATTACATTACCCAGTGTGTTCTTCTCTTAAAATAGTATATTGAGATCTGAAGATGGTTTAGCTGCTAACTCTAGCAGGTTAAGTGATCACTCAAAGGTTCCTTTACAGAGTTATCCATACAGGAGGAGGTGTGGCAGTGTGGTAAAGAGCTTGCTTCCCAACCACACAGTTCCAGGTTCAGTCCCACTATGTGGCATCTTGGTCTTTTTTTTTCTACTATAGCCTTGGGCCAACCAAAGCCATGTGAATGGATTTGATAGATGGAAACTGAAAGAAGCTGATTGTGTATGTGTTTGTATGTGTGTGTTCAACCACTTGGCAATCAGTATTGCTGTGTATATGTCCTCATAACTTACTGGTTTGGCAAAAGAGACCAATAGAATAAGTCTCAGGCTTTTAAAATTAAAATAAGTACTGGGGTTGGGGCATTCACCTAAAAGTTCAATGAAGTGCCCCAGTATGGCTGCAGTCTAATGACTGAAACAAGTAAAAGGTAAATGATAGACCAGTTTATACAGAATAAAAGTAACTACAAATTTACCCTTCCATTCCATTTCCATTCACTAAATTTTTAAATCAATATTCATGTTTTTCTTTTACTTTTAATTCCCAGCCATATATCTAAAATATTATTTTTACTTATTTTCTGTAAATTATGAATTATTTTAATGTACATTTTTACACTAGCTTTCCTTACAAAGGGAGAGAATAATGATTAGTTTGTTTTATTTTATCTCTTCTTTTTAAGATTGAATAACTGAAGTTCAATATATGCAGAATATTATTAGGAAATAAAATTGTTTTTAATATAAATGTGAATAACTACACATTTTAACATCTGTAAATAATTGATTATTTTCAAAGTTTAGAAATGTTTCTGATTTTTGTAAAAAAAAAAAATCTATACAACATGATTCATCTCTATTAGCATTTAATGTATTCTCAATATTCTTTTTCTTTTTTGCTTTTCATTCTGTCTCCCTATTTTTCAATCCCCTTAGCTACTCCCTTCTCTCAAACTCACCTATCTTCCCCCATAAGTTGTAAAAAAAAATATCTCTTCTGATTTCTGTAGCATTTAAAATCTTTAGAAATATTATTTCAAAAACTGGCCACCAGCAGTTGACTGCTTGTAAAAAGAGCTCAAAAATGACTCATTGAGAAACAGTTGAGAGATTGATTCATAAGAAGAGGGGAAACCAGTTGATAGAGGAAGTTCACATTTGAGCTTCAGTTAAATGATAGAGTTACATTTAGGTTTCCCCTTGGTTAACACCTTGGGGTAGGTCTAATATTTTTCATTAAAAAAATAAAGTATTTGACAAATTCTATATAAAGGCAAAACATAAAATAATAAATAAATACAAAATTGATGGAAAAAAAATAATTTTTTTCGACTGAACTGCATTTAGTTTCATGCAGTCTTTAAAAAAAAAGTTTCTTAGATATGTGAGAATTTAACAAATTATGCTTTATTTTGATCAAACTGAAAAACTGTTAAAAATTTAAAATCATCAAAAAGATATAAATAAAAATCAATATTTCAAATCCTTTCTCATCATCTATAGTGCATATTTGAACAGAAATAAATAAACAATAATAGCACAAGAATCAATATTCAGTATACTTATAAAATATTTCTATATAAATAACACTTATATATCTTCAACAATAAACTTATCTTACATTCTATATTACAAGGTCTTTTTTTTTTTCTAAATTTTGTAGAAAAATACTTTTTCCAACATCACTAATGTTTATCTTTCATTTTTTCACACTCCTTCTATCCTCCTCTCGTTTTAAAGACCAAACAGAGAATATCAACTGAAAACATTTTCTTAAACAATTAGAAAAAAAAGAATAAGACATATTAATGTTCTTCATTTCTCCTTTAAAGTTTTCTTAATTTCATTATTTTAAATAAATTCACAGCCAAAATAGAGAAACCCTACTTTTAAAGGTTACATGTACACACACACACACACACACAAACACTCTCTCTCTCTTTTTTACCTTTTTTCATTTGTTTTCCTATTTTAGTCCTTGTTAACAACATGTGGCTCTTGTTACTTCATAATAGCCTGAGACCATATTGAAGCTTTACTAATGGCATTATAATGGTGTGGGAGTTTAACATAGCAGAAAATCAAGCCCTAATTTTCTATGGTAACTACTTATGCATTCAAAAGCATCACACACACACGCATACACACACGCACACAAAGCATCATCATCATTTTCATTGCTTTTAAATTCACTTTTCCATGCAGGCAGGGGTTGAACAACTTTATTGAGGCAGACTTTATTTAATTACTGTCAAAAGCTATTTTAATATACATATTATCCTAAAGAATATATAAAAAACAGCAAATGATGGAAGCATAAAGGCTGAAGGTTTAGATGATATTGTTGTGATTTAGCTGTAGGCCAGCCCTGGTTGAGCAGATCTATAAACCAAGACATTCCAGTTGTGACCATTCTGTCATTTGGAAAATCAAAATGTTGCCGAAAGTGTACTTATTTTTATGATGGTAGGGTGAAGTTAAAAAGAAACTTGGTTGCTGTCTTTGGCCAATCAAACAGCTACAGAGAAGCTACCTCTTGTCGGCTCACTAAGGATCTAGTTCTTATGGTTTCATCCAAGGTCTAACCTGATTGAGCAGACTAATGATCAAAGACATTTCGGTATGATGTGATCTGAGAGAGACTTTTGTTAATATTTTAAACAGAGCAGGCAACCATGTAGAATTTCTCCTGAATGTATTAACCTGTCAAGAGTTTCACATGAAAATTCCTTTATTGACAAAAAATAGAATGAAGGTATATTAACAGGATCTTTCACTTTAATAGATTGGCCATCTCTAAAAGAGATATATCTTCTATCTTAGACTGCAGCCATGCTGGGGCACAGCCTTGAAGAATTTTTAGTCAAATGAATCGACCCCACTGCTTATTTGTTTTGTTTTTGTTTTTTTGTTGCTCCTGTTTTGAGCCTGTTACTTATTCTATCAGCCTCTTTTGCCAAACCACTAAGTTACAAAGATGTAAACACACCAACACCAGTTATCAAACAATGGTCACACACACACACACACACACACACATGATGGACTTTCAGTTTTCACCTACCAAATCCACTCATAAGGCTTTGATCAGTCCAAAGCTACAGTAGAAACACTTGTCCAAGGTGGGACCAAAACTGCAGGACTAAACCTGGAACCATGGGGTTGGGAAGCAAGCTTTTTACCACACAGTCATGCTATCAAAACTGTTATATATATATATATATATATATATATATCATCATCATCGTTTAACGTCCGCTTTCCATGCTAGCATGGGTTGGACGATTTGACTGAGGACTGGTGAAACCGGATGGCAACACCAGGCTCCAGTCTGATTTGGCAGAGTTTCTACAGCTGGATGCCCTTCCTAACGCCAACCACTCAGAGAGTGTAGTGGGTGCTTTTACGTGTCACCCGCACGAAAACGGCCACGCTCGAAATGGTGTCTTTTATGTGCCACCCGCACAAGCCAGTCCAGGGGCACTGGCAACGATCTCGCTCGAAAATCCTACAGGAGCCAGTCAGGCGGTACTGGCAACGGCCACGCTCAAAATGGTGCATCTCATGTGCCACCCGCACAAGAACCAGTCCAGGGGCACTGGCAACGATCTTACTTGGCTTGCCGGGTCTTCTCACGCACAGCCCATTTCCAAAGGTCTCGGTCCGTAGTCATCGCCTCGGTGAGGCCCAATGTACGAAGGTCTTGCCTCACCACCTCAGCCCAGGTCTTCCTGGGCCTACCTCTTCCACGGGTTCCCTCAACTGTTAGGGTGTGGCACTTTTTCACGCAGCTATCCTCCTCCATTCTCACCACATGTCCATACCAGCGCAATCGTCTCTCTTGCACGCCACAACTGATGCTTCTAATGTTCAGCTTTTCTCTCAAGATACTTACACTCTGACGGGTATTCACATTGACATTACACATCCAACGGAGCATACTGGCTTCATTCCTTGCGAGCTTACGTATGTCCTCAGCAGTTACAGCCCATGTTTCACTGCCATGTAGCATGGTTGTTCGTACGCATGCGTCATACAGTCTGCCTTTTACTCTGAGTGAGAGTCCCTTTGTCGCCAGCAGGGGTAAGAGCTCTCTAAACTTTGCCCAGGCTATTCTTATTCTATATATATATATAAAGTTCAAAAAAGGAAAAAGACAAAAAACAACAACGTGAGGACGTGATACAGATTGTGTTATACATATATATATATATATATATAGATGGATGGATGGATGGATAGATACAAAACAAAATCTATAATATTATTTTCCTAAAGGTTTGTTAATCTGATAACAAAACAGTATGTAGTGTATTGTACAGTTTGATGAAAAATGCTGCATCAAAATTGAAATGTCATAAACAATAAATTTAATTTGAATTCTTACTTCTCCCAGTGATATTGAAAAATGTAACTGATATAATAACATTTCCCCCTTAACTGTAGTTCAATCAATTTAATTTTCTGAATGCTATGAAATTAAATCGATAACTGCAACAGTTTTCAGTCTTATCATTACTATCATTTACCAATTGGTGATTGAGATGGTGAATGGTGGTTGCAGAAATTCAAATTAACAACAGGTCAAACAACACAGAAACTAAAATAAAACATTATTTTTATTTGAAACATTAAAAAAAAAAAGCAATCCTCAATTTTCTTAATATTCTAAGAGAAAACACTAAAACAGATATAAATTTAAATATGAAATAGCCATATTGTATTGCTATAAATTATATAAGGCATAAATATATATGAAATTAGTTGATATTGAAATGATCTATGTCCTTGTAGCAAATTGCCCATTGTGTTTCAGTGACTCTAATAAATCCTTTCTGTCTGTTTTGGGAGAAATCTATTAGTAATAAAATAAATGTAGTGTACGGTAAGCATCAAAATTCTACTTTTGGAGACTTAATTGGTGATGTGAAAGTAATGAGACCAGAAATTACAGAGGTGGCACCTGAAATGACAAAAGAATCTCTGCTCTCGCCTTGTCTAGCTATAATTATGGATGTTTAAATGTTTCATTATTATTTTATGAATATTGTATAATCAAGAAATAAATTTCGCTGTTTTATTGCTCATATCAATAGTACATTTCTTACAATGTGACAAAAGCTCTTTACACAGCAGAAAAATATATATTTATTCAAATAAACATTTCCCTCTTTAATTATCTATTAGTAACTTTATATACATATAATAGCAACTTGCAGAGCAACGTGTAACATAGAGTAGAAAATTATACCCAACTTCTTCTCATAAAAGCAAATAGATTGAAATAAAATGAACATAAGAATACTTTAAACTTTCCAAGTCTAGAGCTGCTAACCAAAACAAAACAGTATAAAGCTCTTTTCTATTATTATATACCTTGTATTCCCATTTGCTAATCATTTGATAACAGGGTTTACGTTACAATAATTTGTAGTTGGCCTATGTCCAGAAAGTAATAAAGTTGGTGCTTAGAAATTTTAATTAATTAAAGTTACATTTATGTCAGGGGAAAGAATCCTTGGTTTAATGACTGGCTTTGATCAAAATAGGAAGGCAGGACAATACCTGGTTTTTAATTAATTACAGCTAATTGAAAATAAAATGTAGGTAGTGCAGTAGAGAGCTGATTTTGGCAACTCGGGGTATGTTTCAGCTTTATTAGACTTCCACAGTTCAATATAGACTTTCCTATTCCAACCAGGCAACACTGACTTGGTGCGTGCGTGCGTGCATGTGAAAAATTACAACTGAAAATGCTATCAGCAGCTCTATACATGTTTCGGTCCTATCAAACTTCCTCTGGATATAATCGTTCCCAATCCTACCAGATAACACCACTTGACAAACACATGTAACTGCAGCTGATTATACTATCGCTGCTATTGTTTGTATGTTTAAGTCATTGAAGCAAAAATGTCACAACCTCTCAATCTCCTTTTCTTAAAAGTCTCAAGCTTCTTGAAGCTTTAGTAACAAACTTTTTCTTTCGTTTTTATTTACTTTTCTTTTTCATTCCTATTGTTTCTAATCTATATATTTCAAGCTTAACCCAATGTAGTTAGTCAAGTAAATAACTGCACTCAATAAAGCTGGTCGGTTAAAATGTCTTATGGCTAATATTAACTACAATAGTAGGTTTGAGAGAATTAAAACACAATTTAGGGTTTATTTTACCGTAACATACTAAACATTGTTATAGATGATGTTTTGTTGTATCCTTTATCTGTACTTATGAATTCCAGCCTGGAGATGATTAGTTCTGGTGGCGCAAAAGAAAAGCATCTAATACTCACTGCAAGGTTGTTGGCATTAGAAAAGGCATCTAACCATAGAAAATATACCAAAGGTGACAATGGATCTTGGGACAGTCCTGCAGCTTGTTGGATCCTGTCAAATCTGCCAACCTATGCCAGCATGGAAAACAGACAAATGATGATGAATTCCAATCAACTTCTTTGAGTTGTGGACCCATATTAAAAAATCTGGCAGATCTTGATACTTTAGTAAAACCTTGTTAAGCAAGAATCACAGATTGCTTTGTTGTATTTCTTGTCATGTTCAGCCAAGCTTGCCTTTTATCGATGTTAACATGAGGTTGTAAAAAGAAAGTGGTCTTTTTTTTGCTTTTTCTTTTTCAAGTTTTGCACCTGTTCAAATTATTTTGTTTATAAACATTTTTGCAAGACTCTCTTTGCCATTTCTTCAACATATTAATAACTATAAATATTTTATTAATAGATAAATTTTATCTATTAATAAATTTTATCTATAGATAAATTTTTTTATCTATTTCCATCAACCCTGAAGAAACCCCTTAAAGCCAAAAAGTGATTCTATGTGATCACAAGTTGCTAGAAACAACAACCAAATCACTTCAAGCTATACCTTACTGTCTTAAAACAAAGAACCTGTTGAATAGTCAAACATACACTATAGCTGAGGGGAAAAACAAGATGGTCAAGGATGGTATGCCTCTATACAGACGTCAGTGCAAACAGAATTAACTTGAGATTTAATCCTATCATAACCATATTTTTGATGAAGTACACTGCCGCTTAGACAATTAATTTTTAAAATACTGATGCAGCAGAGCCAACCAAATATTCCCACTGCAGCAGGTTCTTGAGAAATCACAAGAGTATGGTCAAGAGGTGTATGCTTGCTTTGTAGATTTCAAAGAGGCACACAACTGTGTTCCACGGGACTTGTTGTGGAAGGTTCTGCAAGAGTATGAAATCAATGGAGAGCATTTTGATGTCTTGAAGTCTAGAGGTGTATACTTGCTTTGTAGATTTCAAAAAGGCACACAACTCTGTTCCACGGGACTTGTTGTGGAAGGTTCTGCAAAAGTATGAAATCAATGGAGAGCATTTTGATGTCTTGAAATCCTTATATGGATACCCTAGTATTTGTGTTTGGATAAATGGTGCTAAATCAAAAGCATTCAATGTGGGTGTCAAACTTCACCAAGGGTGTGTACTGTCACTTGTCTGGATCATAATATTTATGGACAGGATTGACATGTGCAGCCAGGCTGGAGGTGGTACTGAAACCAGTGAGTGTAGGTTCAGTCAGCTAGAATTTGCAGATGACATGGTACTACTCGACTTGTTGGAAGGTGATCCCTAACATGTACGTGACAGGTTTGCTACTGAGGGATGTTTGGTAGGAATGAATATCAGTGCTGCAAGATGGTCAAGGATGGTATGCCTCTATACAGACGTCAGTGCAAACAGAATTAACTTGAGATTTAATCCTTTCATAAGGAAGCCTACACAATGCACTCTACATGTGAGCGGAGTTCCACTGAAGCATGATGAGAAGTTCAAGTATTTCCGGGCCATTTTCATAAATGATGGAAGGCAGGAGGCTGAGTTAAGCACAAGAATTGCAGTTGCTGGTGCAGCAATGCATCAAAAGAAGGAAGATAGGTATAAAAGCCAGACTTGCTTTCTTCAATTCAGTGTTCATGCTGACCCTTACATATGAGCATGAATCTTGAGTAATAACCAAAAGAACAGTTGTGAATACAAGCAGCCAAGGTGGGGTTCATCTGAAGGGTGTTTGGAGTAATGTCACTTGATAGAGTGTGTACTGTGGCACTCCAGGTAGAACTGCTACTTCTCTGAATTGAGAGCTCACAGCTCCAATACTATGGACATGTGGTAAGAATGTCTTGGGAAAGAATCACATGACAGATTTTACATGCAAAGCCAACTGGCAGGAGACCCAGAGGGAAACAACAAAATGGTTGGATAATATCCATGAACTTGGTTGGTCTCACTTAGGGATCAAGCTGGATCAATAAAAGATAGGAGCTTTTGACTGGAAGATATACTTGAGGACTCATCCCTATGATCCTCTCAGGAATAAGTGGGTGAAGATGAGATGAATAATGAAGAATTTAGTAAATGTTTTCAATATTTAGCTGGAGTGTAAAAACATGAATTAGCATGAAATTTAATGGAAGGTTTAAATTTAGATTAATTTAAAATGTAGTCATTTTATCCGAGACCCATGGGAAGTTGGAGATGGATTGGTATCAAAAGAATTAACAGAAATGATCCCTTCAGAAAAATCATTTAATGCTTCGAATTCTAAGCCAGATTTTTTTGGTACAACAGGTAAACCTACTTAACAGGCTAAGCATACTTCCCTCTTGCCTCTATAACCAGAATGACACTATCACACAGCAACACAATTCTCACACATACGTCAGACAATCAGACAATCTGCTATTGTTTCTGTTGATTAAAAATAATATCATCTATATATATATATATATATATATATATATATATATATATATATATATATATATATATATTCTAGTTTTGTGATTGCTTTGCTTTGATTAAAAATTACAAAATATTTTTAATTTATTATTTAAATTGATAAAATGAAATTAGCATTAAGAAATAATAATAATAATAAAAAATAACTGTCAAAAACAAAAAAAATAAACAAATATAAAAAGCAGTGGGAAGGTCTTATCTAAATATGATATTTAGAATTTTATAGAATAATTTCATAGAGAAAAATCAATAGCAACAATAGAAAAGTTGGCAAAGAATATTGAAGAAAAACATTGAAGACAATAAGCTAAAGTAAACAGAGCAAAACAAATGTCTAAAATAATTGATGGAAGAATGATGAAAACTGGAAAATGATCAATAGTGCAAACAAGGAAGTTCTCAAAACAGCCTCCATGGATATAATCAAGAGATATTTTCTGAAGAAATAGTAAATTTCAGGCTGGTAAGAGGATGTTGGCTAAATAATGAAAAGGAACAAGGGAAGAGACAACAAAACATGGCATTGTATATTGGGAAAGAAAATCTGTGAATACTTAGACAAGTGTTTCTTATTTCCTTTTTTTTTTTTTTTGCTTGTATTTCTTCCCCATTACCATTTCATTATCCCAATTTGCAGCCACATATGAATAGAAAACAAGTACTCTTGTATACAATCCAATTTATTATATAACATTAACAGCATTATATTAATTTAATGCTAACATCGATGCAGGCATGGCTGTGTGGTAAGAAGTTTGCTTCCCAACCACTTGGTTCCAGGTTCAGTGTCACTGCATGGTACCTTGGACAAGTGTCTTCTGCTATAGCCTCAGGCCAACCAAAGCTTCGTGAGTAGATTTGGTAGAAGGAAACTGAAAGCAGTGTGTGTGTGTGTGTGTGCGTGTGCGTGTGTGTGTGTGTGTGCGCGTGTGCGCGTGCGCGTGCGTGTGTGTGTGTCTATGCATGTGTGTTTTTGTATCTGTGTTTGTCCCCTACCACCACCTGACAACTGGTGCTGCTTTGTTTACATCTCTGTAACTTAGCAGTTCAGCAAAACAGACCAACAGAATAATTTGCAGCCTTAAAAATAGTTGGCCGGGTTGATTTGTTTGACTAAAACCCTTCAAGGAGGTGCCACACTCCAATAACTGAAACAAATAAAAGACAAGCACAGGCATGGCTGTAACTGCATGGGTTCTGGGTTCAGTCCCACTGTGTGGCACCTTGGGTAAGTGTCTTCTTCTACAGCCCTGAGCAAACCAATGCCTTGTGGGTAAATTTGTCAGACAGAGTCTATATGGAAAACCACCATACCTTTGCAATTCTGCAAAAGAGAAATGACAGAGTAGGCATCAGACTTATAAAATAATGTACACCAAAGCAGTGCCCCAGCATGGCTGCAGCCCAATGACTGAAAGTAAAGGTCAAAAGGGTAAAGATCCCCCTCAGCCACGCATGACCATGGGGTTGCACCTAGGAAGTTCCCCTCTGAGGCACAAGTCTGAGCAAGGTTGTTTATGGAAGACCAGGAGTTGCCCATGCATACTAATCACCCCTCTCCACACCACTGATATTGTCAAAGGGAAAGGCCGATACAGCTTGGCACCAGTGACATCATAACTCATTTCTACAGCTGGGTGAACTGGAGCAACACGAAATAAAGTGTTTTGCTCAAGAATACAAAGTCCGGATTGGGAATCAAACTCACAACCCCATGACTGTAAGCCAACGCTCTAACCACTGAACTACGCACCTTTGCATGACTGAAAGTAAGAACAGATAAAAAAAAAAAGATCAACATTAAAGAAAATAAATCCTACTATACACAATGTAAATGAAGATAAAGAATTTTCCAATCAAAAAATTATTTCCTCACTGGAATCCCCAAATTTCCTTCTGGAATCCTGAAATTCCAGCCTACCAATTATGGGGAAATTTCAGCTAGGTTAAAAACTATGGACTTGCACAGTTCCTTCAGTTATAGATTTTCTTCTCTATTTGTTTCTATTTTGTAGTTGTTGTTTTTGTTGTTGTTTGAATCTGAGACAATTCTGTTCTGCTGATAACCAGCAAATGCTAGATTGTTTCTGATGAATGGAATATCAAGAATTAAACAAAACTGTTCTGAGATGCAATTTGAATACTGATTTCTTTCTGATGCATAAAAATCATGTTATTACTATTATCTTTTCTGCCAGCCTAATAATAATAATAATAATAATAATCCTTTCTACTATAGGCACAAGGCCTGGAATTTGTGGGGAGGGGGATAGTTGATCACATCGACCACAGTACTTGACTGGTACTTAATTTATCAATGAAAGGCAATGGACAAAAGGCAAAGTCGCCCTCAGCAGAATTTTAACCAAGAAAATAATAATAATAATAATAATAATAATAATAATGGCAAGAATGATCCATTGGGAGTTATACAAAAGATGCCATGACAATGTGGCAAGAGTGATCCATTTAGAGCTGTGTGGAAATCATGGTCTACAAAGAGCAATGACATGGTACAAGCAAACTCCAGAAGGAGACATCGAAAATGAGAATTGCAAAATCTTATGGGATGCAATGATCTAGTGCGATCACCCAACAAGACAACAGAAACCGGACATTGTTGTGGTGAATAAAAAAGAAAGAATATGTATGATGATCAACATAGCATGCCCCAGTAAGCCAAGATGTAGATAAATGGCTGAAGGAGATTGAAATAGAATGCCTGGTAGAGCTCCTACAGAAAGTTTGCCTCTTAGGGACCACAAGGATTATCGGGGGGAGGGGGGTTAAGCACATGAAAAACTGCTGAAAATATGAGGATACCTAAGGTTACACATAAATCCTACCAGGAATAAGACCAAACCTGAGCTTTGTTTCTATAATAATAATAATAATGGTTTCAAATTTAGGTACAAGGCCAGCATTTTAGTGGAGCTAATGAAACAAGAACCAGTTGAGCACTGGGAATGATGTAAATGACTAGTCCCTCCCCAAAAATTTCAGGCTTTGTGCCTATAATAGAAAGGCATATTACAGCTACAAACACAGTTTGGTGGATGTGGAGTTTGCTTCATAACCATATGGTCTCAGGTTCTAAACACTGTGTAGTACTACAAACAAGTGTCTTCTGCTTGTGAGTAGAACTGGTTGAGGGAAACTGTAAGGAAGCTGTGTGTGTGTGTGTGTGTATGTGTGTGTGTATGTACGTGTGCATGCATGTGCAGGACAAAAAATATTTATTTCTAATGGGTTACATATTTCTTAGGACTGGCTGACAAATAAAAATAAAACCAGGCTCAGTAATGTTGAACTGCCTTCAGATACAATTCATAAAGACAAGAAGGTTCATTCTTTCACTTGGTAGTGGAGCTGAGAGACAAAATGTATTCTTTCTTCCCCATTAGATTGTTAAGATCTTTTTAAATTTAATCAAATTACTGTTGAATTTATTTAACATTCTAATCTCACTATTTTCATCACCTGTGTTCCCTCTGTGCTGTTTATCTCCTAACTCAACAAGCAGATTTAGTAATTTTACTAACAAAATTTCCATAATTTAATTTCTTGTCAATCCATATCAGTTTTAATGACTTATGCCCCAAGCAGATAGTGTTATATAAACTTAATAAAAGTTAATATTTTTATCACAGTAATATATTTGATTTTTTTTTTTAAATTGAATAAATAAATCAAGCACACCAGTGTTTTACGTATACTTTTACACAAAAAAATTTATTTATCCATATAAACATGCTTAACACCTTCATAAACAGTCTCTCTAACAAATTTGATGATAGGAACTTTAGTTTTCAAAAACCACATCAGTGATTTTTCAAGATTTCATCTTTGGCTAATTGAATAACAAACTTATGTTCATATTTTTCTTTTATCTAATCAAAGAGACATTTTCTTTCATTATTTTAGAGAGGGTCATGTGGTAAGAGGTTTGCTTCCTAATCATACGGTTCTGGGTTCAGTCTCACAGTATGGCACCTTGGGCAAATGTCTTCTATATCTTTGGGCTGCCCAAAGCCTTGAGTGGACTTGGTAGGTGGAACCTGAAAGAAGCCCCATATATATATATATATATATATATATATATATATGAGTCTGTGTTTGTCCCTCACCATTGCCTGACAACCAGTGTTGGTTTGTTTACATCCCATTAACTTAGCGGTTCCACAAAAGAGACCAACAGAATAAGTACCATGCTTTAAAAAAACAAGTACTGTGATCGATTCATTTGACTAAAAATTTTTCAAGGTGGTGCCCCAGCATGGTTGCAGTCTAATGACTGAAACAAGTAAAAGATAAAAAGATGACCTTCAACAGAAACTCCAAGAATGGGGTGGGGAAGGAAATCTGATTCATGAGTTACTGTAAGACAAAGCAACACATCAGGATAAACTCAGACTGGAGAGCTTATCTCAGTACAAGAAAGATGACTCTACTGAAGGAACCCAAGGGCCAAGTGGTAAAATTAAACTGGATAATCCAAATAATGGATTAAGTCAGCCACCAGTCCTAAAAAGTTACAGTCCCTTTAATGGGCTTCACACAGTTTCCAACTTACCATTTTCATGTACAATACTTTGGTTTGGCCAGAGGCTATGTTAGAAGATATTTGCCTAAAATACTGTCCACTGGAATTGAACTTCAGACCTTACACTCATATACTTCTTCTTTCATTTGTTTCAGTTTGTGTTTTGTGCCCACAACTTTAAACATAGAGACACTGGAAATTTGCTATCTGGCTTGCCTGATCAACCACCATTATCAGGCTACAAAGAACATAGGAAAGCCTTAACCAGTTTGTTGCTACAGAGATTAATAATAAACTAATGCAAACACACACACAGAAATAATTCTAAGGAAAAACAATCAATAAACCTAAATAAATTACACAAAACAATGCAAGAACAAGGACATTATCAGATATAAATGGAAAACAACCATCAAAAAATACAAAATCTCAAACTTAACACACACACACACACACACACACATGTATGCAGGTGCTAACTTCCCATGATGCATCATGTTGTTGTCCAAAGGGTATCATAAAAACAAATATATTCATAATCTAAAAAAAATTAAGAATGTTATTGAAGCGCAATGATAATACGTACTCTCTGAATATACAAGAGTCCTTAAACTGTTCGCTAGGATAAGGATCAAAGAACATGCATCATAATAGGGAATTGCTTTCTGATAAATGTGTCCATCAAGCTTATGTTGTAAACCTTGGGGGGAAAATTATTAACTCGTATCCATCAGATTGACTTAACAGAACAGTGAACCTCTCAAAGACACTAAAAATTCCTCATTTTACTGATGTGACAAATACACATGCAAACATAATCTTGATACTCCCAGAACTTCAACATGGAAGCTGGGATGATGGAAGAAGCTAGCTTTTAAAACAACAAAAATAAATATTGATTCCCTTTCATTTAATATTGAACCAATTCTATTATTTTAAGGGGAAGAGTGTGATGAGATGATACAGCTGTAGCATCATCATCATCATCATTTAACGTCCATTGTCCATGCTGGCATGGGTTGGACAGTTTGACCAGGGCTGGCAAGCTGGAAGGCTGCACCAGACTCCCGTCTGATTTGGCATGGTGTCTTTGGTTAGACACCCTTCCTAACACCAACCACTCCAAGAGTGTAATGGGTGCTTTTACGTGCTACCGGCATGGGTGCCAATTTGTGTGACACCAATACCTGCCACGACTGCAATTTTGCTCAGCTTGATGGGTCTTCTTTTCAAGCACGACATAATGCCAAAGGTCTCGGTCATTGCCTCCATGAGGCCCAACACTTGAAAGGAGCTCAACCACTTTGCTTCCGTGAGGCCCAATGCTCAAAAGGTGTTTTTTACATGCCACCAGCATGGGTGCCAGTTACATGACACCAACATCAGCCATGACTGGGATTTCACTTGGCTTGACAGGTCTTCTCAAGCACAGCCTATTGCCAAAGGTCTTGGTCACTAGTCATTGTCTCTGTGAGGCCCAAAGTTCAAAGATTGTGCTTCACCACCTCATCCCACATCTTCCTGGGTCCACCACTCCCACAGGTCTCCTCCACAGAGATTGGCTCATCTTTACACAGTTGTCCTCGTCCATACATATCACATGACCATACCAGTGCAGCCGTCTCTCTTGCACACCACATCTGATGCCTCTTATGTCTAACTTTTCTCTCAAGATACTTACATTCTGTTGAATATGTACACTAACACAGCAATAATTCAAAATCGAATCCCTGGATACACAGTCAGACCTCATGAGCAAACTACCGCAGTTTCACATGACTGGTCTATTAGCAGACCAACCGGCATGTTTTCTCAAACATTCTAGAATTTTACTTCCAGTCTGCTATAAAAACCATTCAGCTCACATTTTTACCAGCCTGATGACCCAGGGAGACAGCTAAAACAGACAGTGCATATAAAGGACAGGAACCTCCATCGTCATGAATACAGCACAGTTGTTTGCAGTTATATTGGGCAAACCACATGTCATATCAATAGCTTGCTGCAAACTCTAAGCAATCTCTCTCTCTCTCTCTCAGAATGTAATTATTGCAATTGTTATTTGTAGAAGGCCAACACATTTAATCATTATGTGTGATAATAAGATCTTCTGTTAAACGCTCACAGGTTCTGTTCAGTTACTTCTTCAAGCAATCCAAGGAACATATTTTCATTCATCAACTCAGACAGTCACCAACACAGACCAGACGAACAGACTATGACACAGCCTTAATATATTATCGTTGAGATTGTATTTTTGACCCCAGAAGGAATAAGATCAAAGTGAACACCAGCATAAGTTGAACTTAGAGAATAAAAGGGATAAAATTAAATATTATCAAGTATTTCAGTCTTCCACCCTCTGCTTTATTGATAAGAACCTATTGATATAAAATTACATATACACAATCAGGCAAGTTTAATAAAGGATGAGGGACAGAACTTATTTGGGAAAGAAAGAGGAATGTAATTTACAATTATTGTGAACACTAGGAAATTACATTTGTTTAGATAAATAGGAAACAACCATATTTGTTAGTAGTGTGCAAAGCACCTAAACTTTACACTCAAATCAATTAGATTGTATAAAATCTCTAATAGTTCAACAAGAGAGTGCACTTCAAACCTGTTTATGTAAACAAATTAAAAATTCTACCTGGTAAGAAACATAGTAAATCTAATAGCAAAACTGAATTGGGTGAACAATACAGAAACTTTTTAAAAAATCATACAGACTAATTGAAACTGAAGAGCAGCTTAATAAACAACGATATACATAAAATGTGTATTAAAAAAGGGTAATTAAATTTGAAATATTAAATTCAGAATTGAATTTATAAAGCATCAAGATTTAGGAAGTGAAAAAAAGGAAAACCTATAGACTTGAAGCAAAAATTACAAACACAATAACTAAATTTAACTTATAGCAATGATTTAATTTTTAATTATGGAACTAAAAATAAATGTAATTCATTTCCTTGACAATATTCAATATACAAAAGATGTTGGAACCATGCTAGAATCATTAATATATAAGAACCTTTCAGCTTTGAGTCAAATGTTCAACCAAGACATCATGAGGTCATATGCAGCTAATTGTACAAACAACTAAAATAATAACCTTTATTTTAATAGCAGAAAAAACTAGATTTTTTTTTTTTTGTAGTCTTAGCAACACAAATTTCAACATTATTTTAGAGAAATATAACTTTTTCTTTTCTTACTAATGCATCATCATTTAACATCTGTTTTCCAATCTGTTATGGGTTGAGCAGTGTAACAAGAGCTAGCCAGCTGAGGAGATGCCCAGGCTCCATTTGTCTGTTTTGGCCATGGTTTTTACAGCTGGATGCCCTTCCTAACACTAACCACTTTACATAGGGTACTGGGTGCTTTTAATGTGGCACTAGCACAAATGCTTTGAATATGGCACCGGCATAAATGCATTTAATGTAGCATCAGCAGAAGTGCTTTCAACATGGCACTGGCATGAGTGTCTTCAATGTGACACTAGCACAGGTGCTTATCTATGTGGCACTGGCACTGGTGCTTTTGTACATAACGCCAGTGCGGGTACTTTCCTATGTGGCACTGGCATGGGTGCTTTTCTACATGACATCGAAACAGGTGCATTTTACATGGCACCAGCACCTGTGAGCCTGCAAGACAAAGACCTTTCAGTGGAGAGAGAGGGAGTTGGGGTTATGGCCTAAAGGACACACCTGTATGCATAGACAGTCATGATTTTACTTAACTTGGCGTGTCTTCTCAAGCACAACAAATCACCAGAAGTTACCGTCCCTTGTCATTTTCACAGTGAGGCCCAACAACTGAAGATCCTTTTCTCACCACTTCATCACATGTATTCCTATGGCTACCCCTTCCATACGTTGGATATTTATGCTAAATATCCAGCGTATTTATGCTAAAAGACATATTTATTTGAAAATGTAAAAGAAGAGTGATTGGAGTGGGGAGTAGGAGATGACTGACAGAAGGCTAGTAATAATGAAACAGTAGACAGGAGAGGGATGAAAGTGGAGTTATGTTGAGTAAATTAGAGGAGTAGGTGAGGAAGAAAGAGGCAGGTATAGTGCATGAGGAGGGTGGGAGACATATGGTGGTGGGGAAGGAAAGACAAATAGTGTACCAATAAGGCAGCCCTAAACTATTATGGTCATTAAGTAATGATTGATATGGAAAAAATGCCAAGGTCGAAAATAAATGCTTCTAAAATCAATTGTTTTCCATAGAATACATTTTTGCTAATAAAATTTAACATTTTAACTCTTAAAAGAGAGTGGACAGGAATTTCTAGTTAAGGACTTCTATGAGATATTATTAGTAAAAGAAAACTTCAGCAGGAGAAAGTAAAAATAGTATCGACAGAAAGTATTTTCTATGATTCCTTTGTATGTTTCATTATTGCTTTTAGTATGCATTTTATGTTATGCCTTAATAACATAGCTTAAACTTTTAGCCTGAAAGTCTTGCCATTCAGTTATCAAACCCACTTCAATGAGAGGCAAAGAACTATGACACAATTCAGCTATTCAATTTTAAAACATTCAGTTCTTCATCCATTACAAGTAGCCACCTAATAATAACATAGCATTTCCAATTCTTGTTTGAGGCATTACATCCACAAAATGGGATTCATGCAGATAAAATTTACATCTACAATGTGAAATAAGTGGTTGTTGCAGACTCCTGCTAAAACTGAACCAATTCCAATAAAATACTAAATCCTGATAGTGTAACTTCAGTAAATGCATTCATATTTCAATTTCATATAATTGGAACCTCGTCTACAAACATGGCAACAGTTCAACTTGTTTTAAGTAGAAACTTGCCACAGGCAAGAGATGAGAATATGTCAACAAAAGTCTTATTAATTTTTGGTATTGATATTTCTTATTTTCTTTTTGCATACCACATCACTGAAACTGAACTTATTCCTCATCAAAATAAAAGTATAACATGTGAACTGGGGTTATGGAAGGTCTAACTAGACTAGCTGGAAACATAAGAAAGTAAATACAATTGAAAACTAAGACTGGAGCACTATCTACTTTTTACTTGAGTAAAGAGATTATTTCAGTTCAAAAACGAAAAACTTTTATAAAATTAAACTTTGTACATGTATTAAATTAGATACTATTGTATTTCTTAAAAGAGTTTTTTTTTTTTTTTTTTTTTTTTTTTTTTGAAGATAAAGTTTCATTTCTCTAGATATTTTGTTACTTGGAGTTGATCAGAAATGAATAAGATAAAATAACTCGGATTCTATCCAATTACTACATAACAAGCCCCTAAATAGCTATGCCCCACATTCAGCCAGTAATTCATCTCAGTTCAAACCTTCATTTATTTCAGTTGACCCCACAGCTTATTTTAAAAACCTGAAGCACTGAGCTAAATTCAGTAGGGTTTTAACCACTGAACTCTTAGCAGTGGACTTGTTTCCAGCTGGCATCAGTTGCAGTATATAACACTGACTTCTTTACCAGCTCAACAACTTTTAGTGTCAGTATATTTAAAGTAATTTCAGTCAAAGTAGTTGTTGAATATCTAATGCTAAATATTGGTTTCAAATTTTGTCACAAGGCCAGCATTTTAGGGTAGGATGCTAGTCAATTACATCAACCCCAGTACTCAACAAGTACTTATTTTATCAACCCCAAATGAATGAAAGGTAAGGTTGACCTCAGTGTAATTTGAACTCAGAACACAAAGATAGTTGGAATGCCTCTAAGCATTTTGCTCAGCATGCTAACAATTCTGCCAGCTCACTGCTTTTCTAATACCAAATAGAGGTTACAAATTTTGGCATAAGGCCAGAAATGTTGAGGGGGGAGGGAAGCAAGATGATTACATCAACCCCAGTGCTCAACTGTTACTTATTTTATCAACCCCGAAAGGATGACAGGCAAAGTCAACTTGGGTGTGATTTGAATTCAGAACATAAAGATGGAGAAAATGTTGCTGAACATTTTGCCTGGTAAGCTAATAATCCTGCCAGTTCACTGCCTTTCTAATACCAAATATTAAAAATTAGAATTGTGAATTATCATTAGCTAAGTTATATAACTGTTTTCTGTATTTAATCCTACTCAAAACAGAGTTTATTTCCTTGCATTATTGGCCTGTTTTTGTGTGATAACAATGGAATATTACTGTAAAATACCTACTTCAACAATTAAAATAGAATTTTCAAATTTACAAAACCATCCAACCGTTGCTACTAGCATGGGAAATTATTACTAAGTGTTTTACAGTGATTCAGAGCTTGTGGCAAATATTCTAGAAAAAAAAACCAAAATCACAAAGTTCCACTCCCCCACCTGAAACCATCTTACACTAATGCATGAGAATCACAACATACTACTTCTCGTTTTCCTAAAATATAAACCCTTAAGTAAGAAAAAAACCAATATTTCAATTACTCATATTGAGATTAATAGTTCCATAAAAATTCTGAGATTAATTCAACAAAAAACTATTGCACTACATCCTTCACTCCTACTAAAACACTTATTTTAAAAAGTCGTCATTGAATAGTAATCTACAACAACATGGCAATAATGTCTTGTTAGAACTGTTTTACTTTCCACTCTATATGAAGATGCTTTTCTATCAGGACTTATCTTTCTCATACAAAGATGGCAAAACTGTTACTAGATCACTGTTGATAACAAGAATATATAAAAGTATGGCTGTTTGGTTAAGAAGCTTGCTTTGCAACCACATGATTTCATGTTCAAACTCAGTGCATGGTACATTGGGTGAGTGTCTTTTACTATAGTCTTGGGCCAACTAAGGCCTTGTAGATGAATTTTCTAGATAGAGACTATGCAGAAACCCATCATATATATATATATATATATATATATATATATATATATAGGAAAATGAAAAATAATAATAAGGCAGAATGCTAAACTGGAAGCATATTTTAATAAAGATTTCTAACTGCCTTTCATTGCATAGCAAATTTTCAAGAAGAGGGAGAATGAAAATGTTTTTTACAAAGAAGTACAAAATGAAGAAAATAATATATTAAAAAAATAATATATAAAAAAATAAATATACCAATACATTATATTGTCTTTGAGCTTTTAAAGTTCAATGGTAATTCATGTATATAATGGTTGGAAAAATAAGGATGCATGAAAATTGTGAGTTGTGTTAGGTTTAAAAAAAGAGAAAAGGGGCTAAAGGTTTGTGTTAAACAGGAAGTGTGTGTAAGGGGAGACAAATCTTTTTAGTTGGAGTTATGAACTCTTTTTCAACAGGAAGTTTATGTCTGTTCATAACTCCAACTAAAGAGATTTGTCTCCCCTTACACACACTTCCTGTTTAACACAAACCTTTAGCCCTTTTCTCTTTTTTAAAATCTAACACAACTCTCAATTCTCATGCATCCTTATTTTTCCAACCATTATATACATGAATTACCATTGAACTTTAAAAGCTCAAAGACAATATAATGTATTGGTATATTTATTTTTTTATATATTATTTTTTTTATATATTATTTTCTTCATTTTGTACTTCTTTGTAAAAAACATTTTCATTCTCCCTCTTCTTGAAAATTTGCTATGCAATGAAAGGCGGTTAGAAATCTTTATTAAAATATGCTTCCAGTTTAGCATTCTGCCTTATTATTATTTTTCATTTTCCTATTATTTCTCCACGTGCGGTTAACACAACCCCACTATTTACTGACTTATATATATATATATATATATATGAGGATATTATTGTTTATAATAATATCATGCATAAAACCCCATAATGGTAAAAACCTAAGAATTAATAATTAAGGGTACTTACTACTTGTTAGTAGTCTTAATTTTTAATGTATATATATATATATATATATATATATATATGAATATTAAAGTTTAATGAAAAGGCAAACTGCTTGGCATCACTTGAAAAAAACGTTTAATTTCGATAGAGAATATAGATTTACTTTAATCTTTATCTACCTGCTCAAGGAAAAAACCACAATAGCAATTTCTGATAGGCTGTCAATACATCACACGTTCAGTTGCAGTTCAAAATGGAGTTTGAAACAGAGCACTCATAGTACATACTTATTACTTTCAGTCAGTCGACAAATATTCCTTGCATAATATGTGTGTGTGTGTGTGTGTGTGTATATATATATATATATATATATATATATATATATATATATATATATATATATTATCATGGACTCTCCTCTCATTAGAAAACATATGAGTGTTCAGCAATTTCTTTCCGAACAACCACACAGATGATTTGTTTATAATGATCAAATGTTTGTGTTCACATAAGCTCACTCTCTCCATCAAATCGACATTACCTGTACAGGTGCACAAGTGTGTCTACATGTCAGATGATGAAATGATCACAGAGCAGCATAAAATGAAGTGCTTTGCTCAAGAGCACAACATAATGTCCAGTCTGGGAATTGAACCCAAGATCTCACAATCGTGAGTGCAACATCCTAACCACTAAGCCATGTGCCTTCATTATATATATATATATATATATATATATAAGTGCCACCTGATGACCCCCCCCCCCCCGCTTTGCCAGAGGCATGTAAAAAGCACCTACTACACTCTCAGAGTAGTTGGTGTTAGGAAGGGCATCCAGCTGTAAAAACCTTGCCAGATCAGATTGGAGCCTGGTGCAGCCTCCTGGCTTGCCAGTCCTCAGTTAAACTGTTAAGCCCATGCCAGCATGGAAAGCGAACATTAAACAATGACAAAGAGATGATGATAATGGTGTGTGTGTGTGTGTGTGTGTGTGTGTGTGTGTGTGTATATGCATGTACATGAAACCTAATTTATAATGAATATTAAATATTAGATACATAGGAGTTTTGAGAAACAGGGAACTATGAAAAATTCTGAAAGAAGAATATCAATAAAATGATTTACAATAATTTTGTGTAACAGTTTAACGAGTTAAAAAGAATTTGTGAAACATTTATACTTTTTTTTAAACCAAGGGAAACAAACAGGCAATAAAAAGTACAGCACTTCTAGCATGCAACTCTGAGAAATCCTTGACAGAACTTATAAGCAAACTAAGTATTTTTTTTTTTTGCTTATGTAATAACTAGAGTTGTCATGCACAAAAGATAGTTTGCATAACATCTACTTCTATGATAGACATTAAAGGTTATAGGACAACACTCCAATTGAATAAATCACAAAGAGAATCATCCATAGAATATATGGAAGCAGAAGATGCAGAAATTTGTTTGCTTTAAATAAGAAACCACTTGTGGTTTTTATAGGTTTTCAAAGTCTGCAGAATACATTAAGGAAAAGAATTGTTTGGCAGAGCGTTATCAAAGGTTTTTCATTGATAACCTTAAACAAAGAAGAAATGTGATCCTGAAGCTTCAGGTAAAATCCAATTGAAGTTATAAACACAGAGTTACCATAATCTTCAGGTTCTATCAGACAAATAGGTTGAGATAACATGGTGAGGATTTTGGATTTCCTCTTTAATTTGAATTATTGTAAGTAAGTAGATGGTGGGTGGGGAGATGTATAAGAAGGGATTTCTAGAGGGATGATGCAGTTCTGAGAAAAGTGTTTAGAGAAAGTAAGGGTGATAAAAGTAAATGATATGAGTGAATTAAATAGATCTAGAGAAGTAATAAAAGAGCAGATGCTGTTGTTACACTAACAGCAGAACTTGAAAGATTGTGGGGTGCATGAGGGAATAGATCTTTGAATAGATTTCTGTGATATTATCAGTCAACAGCAGCAGTAAGTAATGCAAGATGTGTAAAGACTTTATTCACAAAACAACCCAATTAACATTATGTACTGCAGTTAATGTGCAAGTTGGCAGAATCATTAGCACAGCAAGCAAAATGCTTAGCAGCATTTCGTCCATCTTTACATTCTGAGTTCAAATTCTGCTGAGGTCAACTTTGCCTTTTATTCTTTTAGGGTTGATAAAATAAGTATCAGTTGAGCACTTGGGTCCATGTAATTGACTTATCCCACCCACTGAATGTGCTGGCCTTATACCAAAATTTGAAACCAACATTATGCACCACCGGAATGCGTACTGCATAGTCCTAGATCAGCCCCGATTCACCTGATCTTTTTATGTATAGCTAGAATTAATTACATTGTCTAATGTTTCCTTCCTTTTTATACCAGTAGGGTGTGACTTGAGGAATATTTGGCTGCTGTTTCTTGTTGGCTTTACTGTTACTCTTACTGTTTAACCACAAGACAGACCTGACTGAGCAGACCTTAATCAAAGGCTTTCCATTCATAACCATCCCATACTATTTTCAGCCTTAACACCTCTAGAACCATATTATCTAATATGTCGTTCCTTTTTAAAGAGAGAAAGATGGCAAGGTGTGATTTGAAGGTCATTCACCTGCTATTTCTAGATGGTGAAACTACTACATAGAGACTCTCTCATTAGCTGATGCACTAGCATGTACCCCTGGGAAAAAAAAAAAAGTGCTAACATCTGTTATTAATATAGATAATACTCTGGTTCATTACCTATACAATTAACTCCACCTAAAAATCTTAAGTTATAAAAACTTCACAGAAACTAATGTGAACAACAGATGGGTAAATGTATATGTGTATACATGCATGGGTCTGTAACCACAACTAATGGCACTGAATAAATCAATATGGTTCATCCTTGAATAATATACATCTACTTTATACTCTATAAACATGTATCTGTGTGTGTGTGTGTGTATATATGTGTACAATGACAGAATTAAAAACCTGTTGATTTCTAGAATCAAACAGAAACTGGGCTTCATTCTATTTTAATTTATTATTCACAAAGGAAATGATGGATGGAATGGTGGGGGAGCTTTGATGCTGTTTTTTTTTTTAATAATTTTGCATATATTTTCCAGTGGATTGGGGGTGGTTCAACAAATTTAGACAACACAAAATTTGGTGGGTTACCAGTACTTTACATTAATCATTCATCCATTAAGTGGCAGCTTTAATAATTTATCAGTTGAGATAAACAAGACAACCATTGTAATGTGTCTTGTCTAAAGATGTAATTCAATGCCCTTGGCAAAAATTGAACCACTGACCTTCAGGTCAGTAGTAAACAACACCTCAGCTATTCAGTTGTGTACCATGTCGCCAGTGAAAACTAAAATTTATTCACCAAAATCTCAAGTTAAAAACAGTCAATGAGCACAGTAACCAATATTATCTCAAGTATTTGAACTGTGTGCATAAATATTGCAACAAATGCTGAAGCAACATCGGTTTTTGCCTCATTCTTAATTTACTGATGTTTTATTGCTTTACCATAAAATAGGAGCTATCGATTATTAAGTATCATTTCAAAAGACATAACAGGTTCATATCATGGAAAATTCAAATTTCTTCACTGTTGCAGAAAGACTTCTGGCTACTAAAGAAGTGAAGTTGGCCAGGAAATTGCAGCTTGTAATTCTCCAAAAAATCGATCTTTCTAGTTGGTTTACATTAGGAGTTTACTCAGTGGATCACTTATCTGGGAAGAACTCTAAACATGATGACCTTTGGAATATTGACGACATGTCTACACATTTATCATGTTCCAAATGCTTTTTATAAACATTTAGGCTCTTTAGGAAACTTTTTATATTAAATCTGAATGTGCTGGAATATCTTTTAATACTTTTAAAAAAATCATAATTGCTTAAAAGTGTTATCAGTAATTTAGAATTATAGCTAAAATGAAAATAATAACCTATCTATCTATATATATATATATATAGATATATATATATATACACACACACACACACACATATATATATATATATATATATATATATATATATATATATAACATATATAATGTTGACTAATGTGTCTATTTAAATAAGTGAAATAAATAAAGCTCTACATTTCTAAAAGATATGTGTTTTTACTAATCACCATTTTTTGAGAAGATTTATCTATAAAATATAGTAAAAAAATTTGTGATGCATGAGATAGAGAACTTAGGCTAAGTACCTGCGATTAAATGTGCACAATCTGTTATCCAAGCCATGTTTAGTGGAGAAGAAATAACCAAATCAGTGAAAGTGATACAATAACTATTGTTAGATCCTGTCAAATAAGACATGAATAATAACATCATATGTTACCATGACTAAAAGATAAATTTTATAATCTTTATCAATATTTGTATTTTATTATACATTTGTATATTACTATACTTCAAGATAATCTGTGTAAAACAGTGAAACTATGTCCATTGTTTTTACTTACATAAAGATTTTTGAAGAGCTAAACTTCCTTTAAATTTCATTTGTGCCAAGTAAGGCTCAAAAAAGAATATCTAGCAAACCTATGAGGAAAACGTTAAGTCAAATAAAATAAATTTAATATTAAATTACAAGAGTTATTATGATTTCTTATTATTAGTAGATAAGAAATAGAAGGAAAACGAAATTGTTGAGTAAAACTGCATTGTCTCAAAATACAATGATTTTATTCTCCTACTTAACAGGGAACCTCTTCCATCATATCTGATCCACAGATGAATATAGTTTGTTGTGCACATATATTCAAAAGCATGAGCAAGAGAGTTAAAAATCGTTATCAAAATCATTATTATGCATCCAGTTTTCTATACAGAAAAGGTTCAAGTTTGCTCAATATATTATTAATATTTATCTAGTGTAAAACTTAACTTTTTTGTACTTGATCTAATTACAATGTCCTAAGTTTGGTGCAATTATCGGTATACATTACTTTTCATTCAGCATGCACCATCCCTACATGTCTGTGAATACATGTCAATATTAAGGGCTGGAATATCTCTTACATTCACTAATCAATGTCTCTTACACCTAATCATTTCCCTAAATCGCTCTCGCTCATTCTGACTCTCCACCACCACTATTATGTGAGTTTACGTGTGTGTGTGTGTGTGTGTGTGTCTGTGTGTGTGTGTGTGTGTGTGTGTGTGTGTGGGTTTAGTACATCTATTCTCAAATATTCAATTCTACTTGTTTCTAAATTACATTGATTTTTTGTCAAGTGGGTTTGGATACTGTTTATTTGTCTATTTTCAACAGACCACTCACTGTCTCTAGTTAATTTATAATTGAGGTTAATAAAATGTCTTGATTTATGACTCAACAAAACAAACATAACAGCTTATAACTTCGGCTCATCTGGTTCCTACAATATACCAGACACAAACTGTGTGGCTTTAATCGATCACCTTTTCCATAACACATACACAATACTAAAGAGTTATAACCTTTCTTACTCAAGCACTGAGTAAAATACAATGGAATATTTTCATTTATAGATTTGGGAAAGCGGTTAAATGCAATATTTTTATTTGCTCAGCAAGAAATCTTTAACTGAGAAATATGTAGAAGCAAGATAAGTTGATCAAATCCACTTTCAATAAAAACTGTTTTCTGCACAAAAGAACACTATTTCTTCAATCTTTAATAAATATCTAAAGAAATCCAGGGATGAGCTCTGTCTGTATCTCCTCTTGACAGATTTATTTACTGTATTTAGTACAACATATCAGATTCTTTTGAATGACTTAAGAAATCTAGATACAAGTGTAAGTGATGCATTTGGAGAGTTCATGTTTAATAGATATTACTCATTAAGGAAACTAGCAGCCCAAAAGATCACAGGGTCATAGTTAGTGAATAATTCTTTTGAGCAAGCTGTTATTGTTTTTGTTTAATAAGGCAAGTAATTTATTTCTAAAATAAAATATAGAATTTGGCCTTTCACCAATAGTTTGGGTATATTCCTGCAGTGAAAGAAGTCAAGGATTAATTATCTAAATGCAGATTACAGTCATATTTATGGTACAAGTATACTAGTCAACAATATTTACTTACAGTGGTTCATCTCTTATCTAAAAGTTACATTCAAAAAGTTATAAACAAAATGGGCTCAGAACTGCATGTGGTGTAGGCAAGGTCTGCTACAGAGCCATGTTTTTAATGCTTTTCCACATAAAAATGCATCTGTACTGGTGCCACATATAAAGTGCTCTTGATGGTGCTACATAAAAAGGGCACTCTGAAAATCGGTTGGCATCAGGGAGGGCATCCAGCCATAGAAACCTTGCCAAAACAGAGAATTGGAGCCTGGTGCAGTTCTCTGGCTCACCAGCTCCTGTCAAACCACTCAACTCATGTCAGCATGGAAAACAGACATGTGATGGTGATGATTAAATTTACCACTTTGCAGACCTGACTCATACACACCACTCTTTACTTTAGATCACAAAACAGCAACTTTATATTAAACATTTCACACTTATCATTAAATAGATGAAACATTATTCAACTAGAGATTCTAGCGATAGCCATCTCATTTTTTTATCTAGCATTCTGTATGTTATTACTCAATTACTCCTTCCTTTTTAAGACTACATAATACTACAACTCCAGTACAAGATTGCTCTTCCACCTCAAATTTCTGATTATACCCTGATAAGATAGAACTAGCAAATGCAGAGTAGGGGCCTCACATCATACATAAAAAATTTTGGCAGTAGAAAAACAAAGAAATATGTTACATAACAGCCACATTGAACTCCATTCACTGCACCAGTGCATATGAAGAGGACAGTGTGGTTCCCCACTGGCCTAAACACAAAGTATAAAAGAATAGATTTGTGAATCACCTCTAGTTGTCCATCTGGTTATTTATGAAACATAGACCATCTCAATCAAAGGTGACTTGAGGCTAAACAACTACTACAAGATGAAGTACGAAAATGGACAACTTTTGGATGACGACAATATTAAAAAGAAATATAAGAATAAAAGTGGAATTTTTCTAACTATATCACCAACGAAATTATTTAATAAAAAATAACAAATTTAAATATAGAAATATGATTGCATTTAAAAGAGGATTTACCTTCTATTTGTTTTAGTCATTACACTTTGGCCATGCTGGGGCACCACCTTGAAAAGTTATTAGTCAAATGAATAGACCCCAATACCTACTTTTTTTTAAAACCTGGTAGTTACTTTATCAGTCTCTTTTGCCAAACCACTAATTTACAGGGATGTAAACACACCAATACCAGTGGACAAGCAGTGGTGGAAGACTAACACAGACAGAAAGTCACACAAACATATATATATATATATATATATATATATATATATATACAACAGGGTTCTTTCAGTTTCCATCTATCAAATCCACTCACAAGGTCTTGGTCAGGCTGAAGCTATAATAGAAGACACTTGCCAAAGGTGCCATTTAGTGAGGTTGAACTCAGAACCATGTGGTTGGGAAACAAGCTTCTTACTAAACAGGTATGCCTGTGCCTGCAACAAAGTTAGGGACCACTTCAGAAATTGAAATTATTGGACAAAGTGAACTTCTAAAACTACATAATTGACACCATGGCTAACATTGACTACCTATGTAGTATACATACAAATTGCTCAATAAAAGAGAAAAAAAATATATGTCCACAGACTCTCTCTAACTTTTTTCCTCTTTAAGTTTGAATGACTTGGGTACTTTCCTTAATAACCTATCTGAAATTCTCCCTCATACACCTAATACTGCACATAATACTTCTAATATGAGATGTGCAAGTCCTGCTAAGTAATTGGCTATATTGAGTGGCCATGCACACACTGACATGTGACAGGAATGTAACCAATGAAAGCTATTTCTAACTGAAACCATTCATGGCAGGGTGAAGTCATCAGATTGTCTGTCAATCATGAAAAAAAAAGTAAAAGGAAGGAATTAGTAAATGAAATGATAAGAACTTGAGGAAAAAATAAGACAAAATGAATAATATTTATCAGATTATGGTTCAGTTGTGCTTTTTAAACTTTTGCAAGTTGTCTGTTTCTATTATGTCTATTTTATGCTAACTTTGCACTTCATGTCTTACATCTAATATTCAGTAAGCCTTTTTTTGTATAAGGAGCATCTATTATTAAATATATTTCAGCCATTAAACTTGTAGATAATAACAGGTTAGCTACAGAGTAGAGATTTATCTATCATTTCTGTTATCACTGATCTTGATAGCTTTCATCACCCACTTGTAACCTGTCAGTCAAAAACATTAGTAACTCAGTTGCTAATGTTGAGCTCTGATTTTTAAGAAAAAAACCTTACTTTTCAGTTTTTCTGTTTCACTTGCATCAGCAGTCTTAATTCTTCCAATTAACATTGCCTTTTTCTTTTCTTTCAAAAATATATTTTATTGCAGACCTTCAACATATATGTATTTGCTAACAGACAACAATATAAAAATAGAGGTGCAGGTGTGGCTGTGTGGTAAAAAGTTTACTTTCCAACCACATGGTTTTGGGTTCAGTCCCACTGTATGGCATCTCATGTGTGAATATGGTCAATGAAAACTACAAGAAGTCTGTCATATATGCATACATATGTGTGTTTTTATGTATGTGTTACTGTCTCCTTGACATCAAATGATAGTTGTAAATGAGTGTCACCATCATTTACAATGATGATGATGATACAGCCAGAAATGATAGCTAGGATAGGGATTGAAGAAAAACACCCAGGCTGTAAGAGTGAACTAGAAACAAGGATGACATGGAAATAATTTTATTTTCCAGTTCATACTGTTGTCATAATGACTGACATGAAAAAGCCTGCATTCAGTTATTACACTTGTTATTTTCTAAGAATATGACTGGCAGAATAATTGGATCATCAGACAAAATGTCCTGTAGCATTTCTTCTCGCTTTCTACATTTTGAGATCAAATCCTGCTGAGGCCAACTTAGCATTTCATCTCTCTGCGACTGATAAAAATTAAGTATCAGTCAAGTACTAGAGCTAGATACAATTGACTAAACCTGCCCTTCAAAACTGCTGGCCCTGTACCTAAATCAAAAATCATCATCCTCATTAAGGAGAGTGAACTAGCAGAATTATTAGGGAATCAGACGAAATGATTAGCAGCATTTCTTCCAGTGCTTTATGTTCTAAGTTTCAAGGATTTACCTTTCATTTTTTCAAGGGTTAATAAATAGGTACCAGTTGAGCATTAGGATCAATGTAATTGACTGTTACCTCCCCTCAAATTGCTGGCCTAGTGCCAAAATCTGAAACATTATTATCATTATTGGTGGTGGTGGTGATTATTCACTATATTCAATAATTATTATGTCTGATATTTCAAAGATATTTCAATTTAAAGGCGTAGTTGAATTCAAATTTGTAAACTTTTTACAATGTTCAGAGACAATGAGCTTCATTTGAATTTAATTAGATAAACAAATTTAATGTTTCTCTTTTTCTGTCGATATTTCCTTCTCAATAATTTGAAGACAACACCATAAAAAAACTGAAGAAAAATTTACATGGCTCAAAGAAATAGAAGAGATTAAGTAAGTTACAGATGAAGCAAATGTAAAAATAAATGAAATTCATAGATTTTAATAATTTGATTTTTTTGATTTTGCCAACAGAACCAACTATATTAGATAATGGAAATCATTTCATTTGTGTAAAGAGAATGTCCCTACCTTCAGGGCTGGATTATGTTCAACTACTGCCCTAAGCACAGCCCTGATGGTCCACAACCCTTGACTCTTCCATTATCTGATGAGACATTAAGACATAATAGATTAAAAATTTAGTTTTCTTCTTGGCCTCACCCTCAACAACTAGTTTCTTTTTTCACAGCTCTAGTACTAAAGTGGAATGGTTAGATTGCTGCAAGAAATGATCACAAAACTGATTCCTCAAACAAAACCAACTAACAGGAAACATAGGGATAGACTATGAGCATAATATCCATAGTTTCGGTTGGTTAATGCTTGGGAATCCAGCAGGAAAATTTTATAATGTTTTTTTTTCTGCTAGAATGCTACGGAGGAGGTACCTGAGGACTTTACCCTGACAACAATCCCAGGAAAAGTTGACTATGAAAATGGATGGATGAAGAAATTATTTATTTAACATTAATTAGCAGTAAACAAGATAAGCAAAATATGAATGTGATAAAAAATGTAAATTACCACATTTTTAAAATTGGTTTTCCAAATAGGAAAATTGTTTATAAGTGGGGAAATATACATACAAATTCTTGAGGTATTGATTCTCAACACATCCTGGTAGACGTTGCATGTGCTATGAACACACATTGTCAAAAGAGAGTTGTTCTCTGATGATGGAATACAATAGCTATCAGCATATTCACATATGAATCTGCCAGAATGTGTTGAGAATAGATACGTTAGTGCGTTATTGTACAGATACAAAAACTTATTGAAAAACAATTCTTTCTACAAAAATCAATGCAGGTCAATTTTTGAAAGAACATTTCTAATGAATATCATTATTTGTACAAAACAAAACAGGTCTTTATTCTATTAGTCTCTAATCTTCAAAATACATAACATCCCAACATACAGGGATCAAAAGATACTTCAGTTTGTTGGGACCTACTTATAACTTTATTGATACCTTTTTTTATTTTTACTTGTAAAGTTTTTGATCAACTGAAACACAGAGCAACATCAATGCTTAACTCTGAATCCGGGCAGAATAAGCCATTGAAGTTGGTCTATGTAGGCATTGCCAGATTCCAATTTTGCTGTATTCCCAAGTTAAAAATATATCATTAATATGTTACTAATATTGTTGTTTATGTAAATGCATTTTTTTTCTATTGACAGTGGAAACTCCATTTTTGTGGGCCTCCTGATTCAGAAGCATCATTCTTTTACTATGATAGTTCTGGCAATGTTAAAAAATTGTGGTATGTATATATGGTTGGCCTCTTTCAGTTTCTGGTCCTAGATGGATTTTCTCCTGTATCAGGAGGATTACATCACTCATGTTATCACATGCTATGCATGCTTTCATTACATTTCTCTGTCTCTTCCATTTCTTTCTCTTTCTCCTCCTCATCATTATTTAATGTCCATCTTCCATACTGGCATGGGTTGGACAGTTTGATGAGCTGGTAAGACAGAGGACTGTGCCAAACTCCACTGTCTGACTTAGCATGGTTTTTACAGCTGCATGCCCTTCCTAACGCCAACTTTCTTTCAAATAAACCCTCACACAAATTGCTAACTGTCCTTGTTATGTCCCCCTCATCTGTGCCCCAGTGTCTAATAAAAGTATTCATCATCATCATTATCGTTAAGGTGGTGAGCTGGCAGAACTATTAGCATGCCAGGTGAAATGCTTAGCAGCTTTTCATCTGTCCTTACGTTCTAAGTTCAAATTTTGCCGAGATCAACTTTGCTTTCCATCCTTTTGAGGTCAATAAAATAAATACCAGTCTAGCACTAGGGTTGATGTAATCGACTAATCCCTTCCCCCAAAATTTCAGGCCTTGTGCCTATAATAAAAAGGATTATTTTCAGAGCCAGTAGCATTGTTGAAGCATTGGGAAAATCTCTTGCAGAATTCATTCTGGCTCTTTACACATTCTGAGTTCAAAATCCCACCAAGGTCAACTTTGCCTTTCATCCCTCTGAGGTTGATGAAACAAAGAATTACTCTAGTTCTAGGGTCAATGTAATCAACTATAGTGTCCACTCAAAATTCTTCATGTAGTGCCTCAGTGAACTGGCAGAATCATTAGCCTGTCAGGCAAAAATGCTTAGTGGCATTTCGTCCGTCTTTATGTTCTGAGTTCAAATTCTGCCAAGGCCAACTTTACCTTTCATTCTTTTAGGCTCAATAAAGTAAGTACCAGTTAAGTACTGGGGTTGATGTAATTGATTTACACCCCTCTCCAAAATTGCTGGCCTTGTGTCAAAATTTGAAACCATTATTAAGCTAAATAAGGTAACAAGCAGACAGATTTGCTAGCACACTGGGCAAAATGCTCAGTTGCATTTCACTCATCTTTAAGTTCTGGGTTCAAATTCTGCTGAGGTTAACTTTGCCTTTCATTCTCATGGGATCAATGAAATAAGTAGCAGTTGAATACTGAGATCAATGTAATCAAAATTGCCGGCCTTGGGCCAAAATTTTAAATCATTATTATTAAACTAAATCCAATCATTGACTTCAACACATTTTTACTACATCTGAAAGCCAATGGGGTAGTCTCTATATAGTCACTCAAGCTGCTAGAAACAGCAACCAAATTTTTCTGAAATCACACCTGACCTTCTTAAAAATAGAAAGAACACTTAGGTAACATCATCCTAGATACTCCTAAAAAGATGAGATGGTCATGGCTGGACTGCCTCTAATTGCAAGCCTCCCGAACCAGGGTTGACTAGGCAATAAACAACATCATCTTACTAAGAGACATTAGAAACATAGTGTAGAGGAATACAATAAACTTTTAACTGTTATGCAACCAGGATTTGATTTCCCCTCTACTCTATAATGGCAACTGTTAACACTCAGTCAAAACAAAGTATTGATTTATAAGACACACAAATTCATAAAATGAAAACAAAGCAGAAACAGCTAATATGATAATAAATCTGCAATTGAGCAAAAGTAAGGAAAATATGTAAAGCTTGTAATTTCTTTCATACAGAAAGATTTCCATTTCTTTTTTTTTTTTTTCTTGTCTTTTTATTTTTCCTCTTATTAATCTTTGCTAAAGTGGTTTTCTATTTTTCAGATGGGTGTACCCAGAAAAATATTAAGTAAATTATAGCTATCTATGGTTTATAGAGTAATAGTAAAGCCAGACAGCAAGATCAATACTGCTTCTTTTTCAGCTTATTATGGTCTGGTGGCTAGGAAACTACATTGATTGTTTAAATCTTGCATAGTATTAATGATAAAACTACTGGTTGCTAACTGATTCTATCTTAATATAAACTGGTATAACCATTATAAAAGATAATCATATATGCGTGTGCATATGTATATATATATATAATTAAATTTTTGACAATATATATGTATATGTATGTATATATATATATATTGTCAAAAATTTAATTTGCTAAAAAAAGAAACTGCTTATAAAAATTGTAACTTAATTAGTTTCTCAAAATATGCTTGACCTCAGTAACATAAGGAAGGGATCGTGTTATAAATTATATATGAAATATTAATGAAATACCTTTTATTTATTTTTTTGCTGTTTTAGTTTTGTAATAAATTGAATGGAAAGTAATAGCTTGACAAAATAATTCTATCAAATTCATAAAAATTTGGTAATTTATTTTATATAATGAAATATTAACTACCATTTGGGAAAACATAATCTAAAACATTTCCATCAGACTGGGTAGGTAATTTATAATTCTTGATAAACTTAACAGGCAAAAACTAGATGAAATATAAACACATTAATAATAAAGTACTTGCAACAAATGCATTACTGTTGATAACATTCTGTTGTAGTAAATGAAGCTCATTCGTAGAAAATGTTAAATGAAAAAAAAAAATTGCCAACTGTTCAATCTATCTTATATATTTTTATGAATATGAATGTGTGTGTGTGTGTGTGTATACATATATATATATGGATATTTTTGATAAAAGATAGACGTAGCCTGTATCAGTTTTATCTTTAGTTGCAATCAGAAAGGAAAATGGTATGTACATAGGTAATATAAAGTCAAAAATGGTCAAATTAATCAGCACTTATTAATTGTTTCAACACAACAGCAAACCAGTAACATCTATAATATCTGCACATTTGTCTACATCACAATTTATTTGAAAATAACTGTATTTATAGTATTTCATTTTTGTATTTGATTTGCAAGATTTTTTATGTGAACTAATGTATTGAAACACATTTTGTTGTGTCTTGGAAAGGCCATTACACCAATAATAATAGTTCAATTTCAATTCATTATTAGTCAATAGGCTAGTTATTTAAGCCATAAACTAGTTGCTTAAATAACTAACCAATTGACTAATAATAAAGAAGTGAAATTGAACCAGTGTGTGTGTGTTTATTAGTGTAATGACCTTCCAAAGATACAACAAAATATATTTACAGCATTTTGTCATACACTTTATTTCTTTAATGCAATTACTTTATTCCTTTACTGTATTTAGTTTGTTAACAACAGGATCTATAGTTAAGATAGTTTTCAAAACTATGATAATAGTTACAAATACTAACAGCATTTAGTTAGATAAAAGATTAGTATTGTTTTTGAATTCAATGTAGCTTTTTGTTATTGAGAAACTATGTAGGAAGTCACAGAATGAAATTGCTTTGTTTTTTTGGCTTTTGTGTTGTTTTTTTTTTGCTGAAGAATTGTACAAAGTTATTTACCAAAGTGTATCAGGAAGAGGCAATCTGAACAGTAGCAATGATGCAATTATTTATAGTATGTAGGGGAGGGAGATAGAGTTGAAAGACTTTAATAGTATCTATGCAAGAGATTATAAGTGAACAGTTTAAGAAAAGATTTTAATCAATAAGGTAAATATAAATACCTTTAACAAAAAAAAAAAGGTTTCCTTGGAAATAAATAGGGAACAGGGAACAAGCATTTGACATGGTTATTATAAATGTCAAAGATGTAATATTAAAATCTTAAAATCACTTTTAGCTTTAAAAGGTATCCAAAAATAACAGCAATGAGAAGTAGTTTTTATTTAGAATTTCAAAGACATTCAGCTTTGATTTTTATGTTATGAAATTACTAGAAAATATAGCTTCAAAATTTAATCCTCTGCTCAACTAATAAGAATGCATGTAGTCTGTCAGCATTTATATCATCCATTTGTGTTGGAAGAATTATATTTTCCACAATTCACACTTCATATCTAGCCATTGAAAATAAATAATTTAGAGTGACAAGTCTTACAGACTGATGATTCTTCTCCATCAAACACGAACAAAAATGTATTACATAATCCTCTCTTGCAACAGAAAATAATAAGCAGTGAAGTAAAAACTGAAAAAAAACCCATTTCAAAATCAGATTTTAAAAATCTCATCCTATTCAGCATTGCTCTTATTATTCAAAGCTTTTATATACTCTCTGAAAATAATGTCCTTTTTTGTGAAGCACCTGCTCAAAAATAAACATAGAGATTACATAAATTCAAACAAATTATTGCTTTCAAATATTTTTGTATATGGGGAAACTGAGTATCCTTGTGTTTATGGGAAACTCAGCACTTTTATGAATATAGGGGGCTGAGTACCTTTATGTATATGGGGAACAAAGCGTCTTTATCTAAATAGGAGATCTGAGTACTTTCATGTATACTAAGAAACAGTGCATTTATGCATATGGAAAAACTGAGCACATTTATGTACACAAGGAAACTGAGACTCTTTTATTTAAATGAGAGAAACTGAATGCTATTATGTGGATAGGAGAACTGAGCGCTACATGAAAATTGAGTGCATTTTGAGTGTATATGAGAAAACAGCACATTTATGTACAGAGAAACAGATGACCTTTAGGAAAATGATGAAAACTGAACACTTTTATGCATACAAGGAAACTGGGCACCTTTATGCAAATGAAGAAAACTGATTGCCTTTATAGATATATGTGAGAAAACTGAACACCTTTATGTATACAGGGTAACTAAGAGCCTTTATGTCTATGAGGAAACGGAATGCCTTTATGTATATAAGGAATACTTTTATGAATACAGGAAACTCAGTGCTGAGTACATTTCTGAGAAATTCTAGCACTTACGTATATAGAAAAATGAGAAATTTTTTTCAAAGAGTTTGAATGGTTTAACTTATTAAGCTCATCATTTGTCTCTCCTTTCCTACACTCCTAAGTTCCACAATTCCACTTTCTGCAATAAGAATGAACAGATATTTTCCAGAGAAGTTTTACAATTCATGGTGAGAGTGTACTATGGTGGGTACAAATACTGAAAAGACCAGCCAGAGTAAGCAATCAGCAGAGTAGTTAGCAATACTGAAGAGACCAGCCAGAGTAAGCAATCAGCAGAGTAGTTAGCAATACTGAAGAGACCAGCCAGAGTAAGCAATCAGCAGAGTAGTTAGCAATACTGAAGAGACCAGCCAGAGTAAGCAATCAGCAGAGTAGTTAGCAATACTGAAGAGACCAGCCAGAGTAAGCAATCAGCAGAGTAGTTAGCAATACTGAAGAGACCAGCCAGAGTAAGCAATCAGCAGAGTAGTTAGCAATACTGAAGAGACCAGCCAGAGTAAGCAATCAGCAGAGTAGTTAGCAATACTGAAGAGACCAGCCAGAGTAAGCAATCAGCAGAGTAGTTAGCAATACTGAAGAGACCAGCCAGAGTAAGCAATCAGCAGAGTAGTTAGCAATATCTCTCAACCATGCATTGGCTAGACAAAAGCAACTCAAAGCTGCTCTTATCTCTTATGACATCACTCTGCTAGAACAAGAATCAGCAGAATTGGTTGTTTTCTACCCTTATTTCAGACGGTCTTAAAACAAGACTTGTTACTGTTGAATGAGACATCAATTTGCCATGTCTTGATTCTGTCAGGACACTAATCTCATACATTAATTCCTTTTTATCACAGTAACATTTTTCATTCATATAAAACATGTGGCTCAAAGAGGTTGTATTTCATGGAGATATGAATCACACCTGTAATTTCGTAAACACATATGTACAACACTACCTCTACAAAATATGTTAACATAAACTTTACTTTTTATGAATGTTGTGACTGAAAACTTTTATTGCATGAATTAATATCTCATTTAGACTTATACTTTAATAACATTTAGAAATAAACCCTTCCTTGCTCTTAAGCACATTCAATTAGGGCATCACTTAGACTAGTTGAAATTTACCATCTGGTGGTATCTAGGAAATACAGGAGAGAGAGAGAGAGAGAGTGTGTGTGTGTGTGTGTGTGTGTGTGTGTGTGTATGTGCGCACACATCTTGTTGTTGTTACACCTGTATTTTTTACAAGCCCAGCAGCAATGTGTCCCCACTTGATACACATGTATCTTTGTGTGTGTGTGTGTGTGTGTGTGTGTGTGTGTGTGTGTGTATTAATAAAGGAGATGAGAACAGGAGTTACATAATGGTACAACAATGCACTATAATACAAAAAATGGACTCTATACCTGTTGTAGTCCTAGGGATATCTGAGGAAGGAATTTTATTCTGAAATATCATCAAACTATGGATATTTTTTTTAAATCAATACACAGGTCATGTTGAAGTACTCTCCTATTTTTTTTAAAGTGGTCAAGTACACACCTACAGGAATTGGAGAGAACTGGGAGGCTGCTCATAATACATTATGCATACCACCCTAAAAGTAATATCAACAAATTCTATTAACCAAGTAGGAAAGGAAGCAGAGGCTTGTTATATGCAGAAGATATTACCAGTGCTGTTATTTGGGGTCTGAAAAACTATATTGTGAATAGTGAAGGAAAACTGATCTGCATCTAGAAATATTGAAAAAGTGACAGGTTTCAAGAACATAAAGAAGAACAACAGGACATTGAGCTGGATGAAGAAGGAACTAGAATTCATGCAACAAACCAAGGATACTAGAAGTGAAAAATGCCAGTTGTAGTTGAAAGATGGAAACCTGAAATGAGAAGCCTAAGTGACTGAATTGCTAATTACAGTCACTTAGGAATAGTATGCATTTGATACAAAGAATGTTAAAATTCAGTCAGACAGCAAACACAGAATATATGGAAATGGGAATAAAAGTATTAACCATTTTCTCAGCAAGTGCAGTAAGTCACCATGAAAAGAGTATAAATGCAGTCATGACTGTGTTGGAAAAAGAATGCATTGAAATGTTAGCCAAGTTTTTTGGAATCTAAATGAGGGTAAAGCTTTATGAATGTGAGTCTGTGGCTATCATGGGGAATAATAATTACAGGATCTTATAGGATTTCTTCATAAAGATTGATCATGTTATTGAAGCAAGGAGAGTAGACATGATTTTGGCAATTCTGTCCGACCGAAGTGTAGATATCAAGGAAACTGTGAAAATTGAGAATCATCAGAACTCTGTCAGAATGATAAAGAGATTGTAGAAAACAAGGGTGACAATTGTACCACTAGTAATTGGTGCACTCACTACAGTGTCAAAACTGATACCTAAGTGATTGAAAGGATATTGGAATTGAGAGAAATATTGTCAATGCACAAAAAAGTGCCATCTTATATTCTGCAAGAATCCTAAGAAGAATATTTGAGATTTCAGAATAGTAGTTGTCATAAAATCTTGGAATAACATCTCTACTTATTAAATTATCATGTAATAGCTTTTGTATAATAACAACAACTAAGTTAACTTTGCTTTTCATCCTTTCAGGATCAATGAAATAAGTACCAGTTGAGCACTGGGGGTCACTGTAATCAACTTACTTCCTGCCCTAAAATTGCCGGCCTTGTGCCAAAATTTGAAACCATTATTATTATTATTATTATTATTATTATTATTATTATTATTATTACTACTGAAGCCAGACAAAATGCTCAATGGCATTACAGTCTGGCTTTACATTCTGAGTTCAAATGCTACTACGGTCAATTTTGCTTTCCTTCCTTTTGGGGTGAATAAAATAAAGTATAATCGATATAATCAATTTGCCTCCTCCACTAAAATTCACTCGCCTTATACCAAAATTAGAAAGAATTATTATTGTTGTTGTTGCTGTCCACTTCCATTGCTCATTCAAAATAAAGCTATTAACATCAGTAATTGGCATATAATGTCCAAAAATGTACACATTTTTAAGTGGTAAAAAATATTCTCTAGTCTAGAGTCAATATGTAATCAAGTCAATATCCAATAAATCATAGTTTTTAAATATCATCATCCAACAATTTTTCTCCATGTTGCTGTGAGATTTACAAAACTGCCCATTAAAGTCCATATTTATTTTGCTATTCTAACTATTTTCATAATTCCAACTCTTGATTTTTTTTCCCCTCTTTATTAATACTAGTTAACAAATTAAGTACAATATTAGTGAAGTCAAGTTGCACACTTATTGACCACATGGTTGCAGGTTCAAATTTTACAGTGCAGTGCACTCTGGGCAACCACACAACTTTAATTACTTTAGCTAGTCTAGCTCCCCATCCAGAATACTCTAATGTGTCTGAATGCCCGCCCAGAGTGTTCTAGTTAGTTAAAATGACCAATTAGAGTACCCTAGCTTCTCTAACTGACCACTTTGATTCTTTCAGCTAGTCTAACTGACCAAAGTACTTTCATAGTTCATGTGGTTCGTAAAATAGAGGCAAAAAAAAAGAAAAACAATTGTTCTAGCAAGATGAAAATGTCTAAATCTTCAAGAACAAGAAAAGGTGGAAACAAATTTATTCACTGCTAGTATGGAAAAATAGACGTAAAAGAATCTCAAACCAGAAAAGAAATGAAACAAGATTGTATTTTCATAAAGCTTTGAATTAGTATCATGGTATTTACTAAATATGGATTACTACTTGTAGTTATTTCGAGACAGAGTTTAAAGATATGTTTGTTTGTTTGTTTACTATTTAGTGATCTGTCGTTACAAATGGTTGTTGTTTCCATTTCTCAGACAGTTTACCTAAACCTGGCAATATGGTTGTAATCTGGTTGTCTGAAATATTCCAGCTGATGGCAGTCTGGTACAGAAGAATTGTTGAGAATGTTTTGACAGCCACTGGATTACAGTATCAAGTCTCATCCTTGATTTGTGATGTTGCAGATTTCTGGGAGGTGGAAGACATCCAGGGCACTTGTAGTCCGAAACAAACACACAACCATGACACACTTGGCAGCTGTCATCTTAAACATTTGTCAAAACATTATCTATTTATTTACATCTTGTTTGTTTGTTGTTAACAGAAGAAGGAGGCATTGTCCATGACATTTTTCAAGGTCCTAAGAATGGTGGAGCTTTAACGAACTGAACCCTTCATAAAACCCTTCCTGTCCATCAACTCCTTTGATTCCTAACATCTCCAACTACATGAACCCATCCAACAATGCATGTATCTATCATTCCTGTGGCCACTTGTTTACATTTGTTTCAAATGAAGATATGAACTCTCTCTAATCTAAGGGAGAAAGCATTAATCCCTTAAGCTAAACAATCAGCTATGTTTGTCAAAAGTCCGTTTGTCTCCATTCATGACCTCCTCAATGACATGCTCTCTTTATTTCAGGTCTCTATCATTTATTCATATTCCTTTACATTCACTGTTACAATCAAGACACATTTTTGCTGAATTTTTACAATTTATGTTTGGTCCAGTGGTTAGGGTGTGGTACTCATGGTTTAGTGATCATGGGTTCGATTCCCAGACCAGTAGTACATTCTATTCTTGAGCAAAACACTTCATTTTACACAGCTCCATTCCATTCAGCTGTAAATGAGTCACCCTGTGACAAACTAGCTTTCTGATCAAGGTGAATGTTATCCTACTTGCTTAGCCAGTGGGGTGACATCATTCAAACACTAAAACACATTGTGACCAGCAATGTAAAACAGCATCCAGTAGTCTGGTCGATCATGTGATCACATGATTTTTGGAGATTTAGATTTTACTGAGACTTTTGTGCATATGTAGATATGTTGTTTCTGAGGGGAATAACTCAGATTACCTGCAAATTTCATAATGGAAATATACAAAAAGCTCAGGAAAAAACATCTTTTCTTTTTTGGTTGGTTTCAATGTTTTTATATCCATACCTGTTACTAATGGCATTTAATTTGTAATTAATATCTATTTTCACCATCTTTTTTTCAGTGATTTTGTCTTTTAATCATTATTATGTAATTAATTAACAAACCTACATGTGCAATATTATTTTTAGCACAAATGACTATTTACATTTTAAAAAGAAAAACTAAATCTTTTCTGCAATAATGCCAACATTCATGATAATCTGATATCAATAAACATTTGAATAAACAAACCCATTTCTTGGTATTTCATGTTCCATCATTACAGGACTGAAAGTTTGACTTAGAAAATATTCAAAAGGATTTAACGTTGTGTTCTTTCTTGGTTCAAATTAATCCTTGAACATTCATATTACTCTGTCAAATGTAATCTTTATTTATTCACATTGCATTATTTCATAGATTTAAGATTTCAATGATATGATTGTTATTTTTAGAATGACATTGTAGTGTAGGTGTGATAGGTCAGATCTGACTGGTTTGAACATAAAACAGGTAGAATATTTTGGCCAGGTTTGGCTTTTAAATGCTAAAGTATTAAAGAAACTACTCATCTAGTCAAGATGAAAAAAACTTTCCAGTCTAGAAGTACAATCCTTTCTTCTCTGCTTATCTACAACAGTTTATATCTAGCACTGTTGTAGTCAAGTCTTTTCTCTTCAACAATACTGACTACTGCTAACATCTTTTAGTTCACACATTGCACAGAGAGGGGGGAGAGAGGGAGGGAGGGAGAGAGAGAGATTTCAGTATTACTGTCTTTGAAAGTTCTGTTAGATTACACAGTTAAATAAAAGAATGTAATGTTGAAAATGTCTACAATATGCAGTCATGTGTAACATTAAAGAATCTTGGAAAGGAATATAGCTTTATTTATACTTTGCCTCTGTAACATTATTCTAAAATTTCAAGTAAAGTAAATATCTATGAATAATAAAACCTATTTTTGAATTAATATTACAAGCTCTTATAAAAATATAGTTATAAAGGAATAAACTGATTTATGTGTTTTATATACGGTCAGCCACTCTGGTATAAATTTTCTGACTCTAAATTTACAATGCTCACTCTCTATAACCACCAAGTTATTTTTGACTTATTTGCTTGCTAGTTTTATATTTTCCTTCTCTATTTTTATTGAATTGTTGAAAATTTATATTCATTTTATTCTCAATAATCCATCACTTCAAAATAATGTCTATCAAACCAAACACAATATGGAATAATTTGTAAGGTTGTTGAATGTGATATCTTGAAGCAAACACTGAATGAATGATTCAAATTGTAATTTCTTAGTGAAGAGTACTTTACAAATGTATTATTAATGATGATAGAATTTGTCAAGTTCTTAATAAAGTACAGCATATACTTGGAATAAAATGATGAAGTATGCTTGAACCAAGAGCTTTGGCTGAACCCCATTTTAAAACCACTTTTAACTTATGACCTATTTTTCTGTGCTAATAATAATAATGTTACACATAGGCACAGGCATGGCTATGTGGTTAAGAAGCTCACATTGCGACCACATGGTTTTGGGTTCAGTCCTACAGCATGGCAAACTGGACAAGTGTCTTCTAATATACCCTGAGCCAACCAATGCCTTGTGATTGCATTTGGTAAATGGAAACAGTGTGAAATCCCATCCTCTGTGTGTGTGTGTGTGTGTGTGTGTGTGTGTGTGTGTGTGTGTGTGTGCGCCCCTCCTTTCCATTGCTTGACAGCTGGTATTGGTTTATGTCTCTGTAACTTAGCAGTTTGGCTAAAATGACCAGTAGTGTGTAAGTACCAGACTTAAAAAATGAGTACTGGATTTGATTTGTTCCACTAAACCCTCTAAAGCAAAGCCCCAGCATCACCACAATTCAATATCTAAAACAGATAAAAGATAAAGATAAGTATGAACCTCACTTTTGTAGAGAATGGAATGCTGTCAGTGGCATGTTAGTGATGGCTATATTGCTGGCCCAGAAACAGGCATCACCAAACAACTATCCTCCCAAGCAATCAAATAAAAACTAATGAGATTGGTGCCATCAGCTTGTTATCTGAACCAGTTTACCAAACCTTAGATTATATGTTGAGTTAGAACAAAAATGCTATTTTAATAAGAATACTAACAACATGTCTGTATAAACCACATCCCATAATGAGTACAGTAA
>NC_142953.1:23401252-23426252 GCF_046866305.1 Octopus bimaculoides | reverse complement strand
AGGAAAAAGAGATGCCATCAAGAAATTCATTAAACAGAATGTAGATGCCAAGTAAAGATATGGCTCAAATATGATGTATGATAACTGTTGCTTCCGGAAGCAAGATCTGATAACTTACACAAGAAAGAGTCAATTTAATCACTTTTAAACATTTAATTAGAATTTTCAATGTTTATATATATATATATATATATATATATATATATATATATATATATATATATATATATATATTGTGTCTTGTATGATTTGTAAATATGGTCTAGAGGTTTGGTCATATGAATGAAAATTGACTTACAGCATAAATATGGAAACTATATTTTGATTAAATAAACTAGGGTCAACACCATTTGCCGGGCATTTTTTTCCTATTTATACAACATGGTCTTTTTATATACATATAAGTGTTAGTCAATGCATCCTTTATTAACTTTTAAAAGAAGATCAAAACTTATAAAAATATTCAAGTGTGAAAGGGGAATGAAAACAAAAAATTAGAGAAAAACCTTTTAAACATTTCTAAAGATGATGATTGAAATAATTAAATAGCTTTATACATTTACAAGGAAAAACTTCTGAATGTGAAAATAGCTGAATTTGAAAATACTTTGATTTGCATAATCAGTGGCCAATTTGATGACAGGGAAAATCACAATCCTGTCATTGCTTATAGTTCAGTGATTGTTGAAATACAAAGGTAAACAGACACACACGACCACACACATACACACACACATCGTTGTTATTGTGTTAAACTATCATATGTCCAAATTTGGCCCAGTATGTTTTTTTTTTTTTTCAATATTTAATTTTCTTGCAATAGCCAGTTCTTTTGGCCAAACTGTCATATCTCCAGTAGTTCAACAGTCTAGCATTTTTTCAAAAATGTAATAAGTCCCACATACGATGACTGAAAATATCATACATGCGTGCAGTTACGATTTTATACCTGCAACAAAGTATTGTTAAGCTGAAACTGTTGTCGCTAATGTAAAAAGAAATGGAATGGTGAAACTAGGAAACTATTTTTTCACTTTCTGAAAAAGCAACGTTTTGGACTTATGACACTTTTGCATAATAGCAATGATACACACACACACACACACACACACACACACACACACACACATGTAACAAACATTTTTCCGTTTCCATCCATCATATCTACTTACAAGGTATTGGTTGGCCCAGAGCTATAAGAGAAGAAGTAACTCAGTGGTTCCCAAAGTGGGCGGTACTGCCTCCCGGGGGCAGTGGAAAGATCCAGGAGGTGAGTGTTGAAGAAAAGTGTGGCGATAATAGGATGGCCAAAAGGGGGCAATGGATGTAAAAACAACAAAATAATGGGTTGATTAGGTTAAATTTGATTTTGAATTTGCTGTGGTTGGGAGCAGTAAGAATATGGTCTGAATTCCAAGAGGGTAGCAGCCCCAAAATGTTTGGGAACCACTGCACTATTCCATGGTACTGCACAATGGGACTGAACCCAAATCATATGTTTGGAAAGTGAACTCCTTAATCACATAAATATGCTTGCACCTACCATACATATACACACACACACACACATGTATATACAAGTGTGTGACTATATATCTATTATATTTTAATCAGCTGAGGTCGAATTTGCCTTTCTTCCTTATGTGGTCGATAAATTAAGTACCAGTTGCATACTGATGTCAATCTAATAGTGACTGATCCCACTCCCCCAAAATTTCAGGCCTTGTGCCTAGAGTAGAAAAGATTATATTTTAATCAGTAGAAAATCACAAAAGTGATTGAAGGGTTTGGGAGTTTTGTGCATGAAACTGATCAAACTGTCTTAAAATAGAGTACGTTTCTGATATAGAGAGAATTACCATTCTTTTTGGAATATTCTTTTAAAAATTAATGTTGGAGAGCCTTGTGAAAATTGGAAATTTTGAATAATTAATCAGTCTCTTAAACATGGAGTAGGCTTAAGAGAAAATGGAATGCATATACACACACACACAAGTATTTATGCATACATAAATATATACTTATACAAGTATATATATATATGAATACATACATACACACACACGTGTCTGTGCATGCATATGTATCATAAATTCTCTAAATGATATCTTGATAATCAAATATATCATCAACTAAAAAACTACAATAATGAATCATTATTTTCACACACACACACACACACACACACACACATACACACACACACACACACACACACATACACACACACACACACACACATACACACACACACACACATACAAACACATGCGTGAGCATTAATCTTAATTTCAATGACTGCTACTATAAAATATTAATCATATATACTCAAGCTCAGTTTATAACAAAACAAGATAAAGGTCACATGGAAGACATTTTGTCTCATCCTATCAGCAAGTGATCTTGTAAACCCATAAGCTTTCTACTGGAAATCTTTCAATTTAATTAAATCTTATTTCTAGAATCGAATGGAAGAGTTGATTTTGTTGGGGTTTTTATTTCTTTTAGAGTGGGGTTTTTTTGTGGTGGGAGAGGGGGGGGGGTTCATGCGAATTACCATCACTATAGAATGCAGTAAAAAAATTATATTCTTAAAATGTAAAAATATTGAAGTCAAAAGAATGTGCAGTTGTTATTATTTATCATTTTTATCTATTTGTGTTTAAACAGCTTTCAAAATATATAATGTTTATTTTTTAAAAAATTTCCAGTAAAGTTGAATGTGTTGAACCAAATAAGTTTTACACTTATGCACAAGGTAAATAAAATATGCAAAAATTAGAATTAAAAGGAATTCACTTCATTTTTCCACTACATCTCGCTAAAGGCCAAAAGATGCTGGCTGCCACAATCAATGAGATTTCAGAAACTCAGACAAAAGAACATTGCAAAGGTTTAAGGGGTTACACTGACAACCACAACCAGTTCCCCAGAGTGATATGACACTTTTGGATTGCAGACATATTCGAAAAGTACCCTCAGGGTTTTCATTGTGTATATTAACCCACTGTATTTTGTCTAACACTTCATTTATCAATTATGGAATGTAGAAGGCAAATGCCACAAAGCAATTTTCTTTGATGCTTTTACCAATTCTGCTATCTCTGCTGATTCACACACACACACACACACACACACACACACACACACACACACACACACACACACACAATCATCATCATCATTCTGATGCCTATGTCATTTCATGTCTTTACATTCTGAGCTCAAATTCCACTAAGGTCAACTTTGCCTTCCATCCTTTTAGGGTTCATAAAATAAATACCAGTCAAGTACTGGAGTTGATGTAATCAACTTACCCCCTCGCCCGCAATTGCTGGCCTTGTGCCAAAATTTGAAAATAATATCATGAACATGTATACATATTCAGTATCTTTTACTTGTTTCATTCTTTAGACTGAAACCATGCCAAGGCACCACCTTGAAGAATTTTTAGTCAAATTCCGACAAGGTAGCCTTTGCCTTTCATTCTTTCAGGGTCAATAAAATAAAGACCAGTGAACTTAACCCCTCCTCTGAAATTGCTGGCTTGGAGCCAAAATTTGAAACCAATATCATGAGTATATATATATATAAGTTTTTGTATTTGGTTTGCAAGATTCTTTATGTGAATTCATGTGTTGAAGCATATTTTATTATGTCTGGGGAGAGTCATTCTCTTTTAGTGTCTTATTATTTAACACACTTATCAGTTCGATTTCCACTCAGTTAATTATTTTATATATATATATATATATATATATATATATATATATATATATATATATATATCCAGTTTATTTTATCTTTTACTTGTTTCAGACATTAGACTGCAGCCATGCTGGGGCAATTCCCTGAAGAACTTTTTAGTTGAATGAATTAACCCAGTACTTATTTTTTTTTAAACCTAGTATTTATTCTATCAGTTTCTTTTTGCTGAAGTGCAAAGTTACAGGGATGTAAACAGACCAGCACCAGTTGTCAAGTGGTGGTGGACAAATACACACACACACACACACATGAAGGGCTTCTTTCAGTTTCTTTCTGCCAAATCCACTCACAAAGCTTTGGATGGCCTGAAGCCATAGTAGAAGGCACTTGTCCAAGGTATCATACTGTGGAACTGAACCTATAACTATGTGGTTGAGAAGCAAGCTTCTTACCACAAAGCTACTCCTGGTTAAAAACCTTTTACTTTTTTAATACAAGTAGAGACTGATGATTGATTTGCATTAGATATTCAGGTTTTTTCTTCTTGCATTAGATTTTTCCCAACTACTTTATCATTCAAGTGAGGACAGGAAGACTATTCAAATTGAAACATTTATGTGAATTATTTGGAGTGTGTGTGTATATCATAGCTCAATGTCCTTCATACTGCTAAATTATTCAACCCTGAAGCAGCAGTGGGAGTTCTTTTCAGCTACGATTAAATAGCTGCTAATTTAAGGTCACAAGATAAAATTTGCCCGTTATATTTTGTTTGTTTGTTTGTTTGTTTTTTTTAAATGGAAAAGAAAATATATCTTTTAAAATTTACAAAAACACATCCCTTCTTTTTGGAAAGCATTTTTGTTTGGCAGTAGATACACACAAATTGGAACAATATGCAAGAGATTATGTTCACTAGAGAACTGATTTATAGAGAGCAGGCTGTTGAATGTATGTATGTGCAAGAGAGCATGAGAAAGTGAGAGACAGCGTATAAGTGCCTACATGTGTGTGCTTGTGTCTGTGCAATTATGTATGAATGTATCTATGTGTACATATATATATTTGGAGATGTGTTTAGATATCACATGTACATACAAACACATATACTGATGATGTACAGTAGTTAAGACAGAGTTTAACTAACCGCTTTACCCCTGAAGCTTAGCAGTTATGTGCACACACCCCAGAGCATCAATATAAAAAAAAAAAAAGTGAAAGGGTCAGAACGAAATAAGTAAATAAGAGCAAACACTAAGCAATGCTCTTGGCAACGTACGTGTTTCCAACATAAGAATTCAATAAGCTATCCAATAACTGCCAAGAATGGTTCAATAATGTTCTAACACACAGGAGCAGAACACGAGAGAAAACTGAAGACAGTTTAAAAGACGAACGTAATGTAATCGAAATACCCTTTCATACATAATACTTTATACTATATACTGAAATACTGGCCACAATTATTAAACTTAATTGCTAAGGAAACTACTTAATCCCATTTTCTTTCGGTGTTTTTCTTCTTTCTTTTTTAATTAATGGAATTGATATTAAAAAAAAAAATTTATATCAGACTCTTCTTACATACACACACACCCCCACTCACAATTATTTTATTTGATGGACTATGAAATTAAAAATGGAAGAAGAGTAGGGGTAAAATCAATAATAACTCAAACATACAGCATATATGGAATATTACCATCACCAACAATGAATAGTAGAATCACTACAGACCTAAGGGCACCACAATCAATATTTTCTAGTACAAACTGAATGCTCACTCTTCTATGGTTCAAATTTAGTCTTAGTCAAGTTAGCTTCTTTTCATTTATTTGTCCATGTAAAAATAGGTAGACTATCAATTACAAAGTGATGCTGTTACTTGTATGTGTTGTATCAAACAGATTCAATAACTTGTGTGTCAATTTGATGGTTTTATAGCCTTCAAATGTATGCAGAATATCTTTGTTGGTAATCATCATATTATCGTGAGAAAGATATCTCTCTCAAAACTGTAACACTAAAGAAACTAAGATAAATCTAAGAGTGCATCTGAGACACTAAAAACATACAAATCAGCCTCGTTATTACATTAACCATCATTGTCATCTGTAAACAGTCTCAGTCACTTTAAATGAATTAAATGTGAATTCTAAACAACTGTAGTCTACTTTGCTTTGCTTTAAAAATAATAAAAAAGACACTTTGTTAATTTAAATTCCATTTTAACAGCACTTATTTCAATATTTTTATATATTTCCAATTATATTATTTATTTAGTTAGTTCTGGTTTCTCCTATTTGCATTTACTATCAAGACATGCCACATAGCATTCAATATTCCTCATTGATTATTTCTAAACAACTTTTGTTTTTACTTTTCTTTTTTGGAACAACATTTCTGATCTTTAGTTTACAAGTTTCCACTTCTCAAGTATATAGTTTACTTGATTCAATATCATATTTTCTCATTTCTTGCTTTTTTTTCGGTGCTATCATTTCTGAATATATCCCACAGTGCTTGTGCTTACACTAGTTTAGGAAAAATTAATTGCTTTAACTCATTTGTTATCAATAGTTTTGTTGGAATATTCTGCCTTTGTTTCAGTCAATATTGAAAATAATACTCTTTTACTCGTTTCAGTCATTTGACTGCGGCCATGCTGGAGCACCGCTTTTTAGTTGAGTAAATCGATCCCAGGACTTATTCTTTGTAAGCCTAGTACTTATTCTATCGGTCTCTTTTGCCGAACTGCTAAGTTACGGGGACGTAAACACACCACCATCGGTTGTCAAGCGATGTTGGGGCACAGACACACAAACATATACACACACATACACATATATATATATATATATACATACATATATATATATATATATATATATATATATATATATACATACATATATATATATATATATATATATATATATATATATATATATATATATATATATACGACGGGCTTCTTTCAGTTTCCGTCTACCAAATCCACTCACAAAGCTTTGGTCAGCCCGAGGCTATAGTAGAAGACACTTGCCCAAGGTGTCACACAGTGGTACTGAACCCAGAACCATGTGGTTGGTAAGCAAGCTACTTACCACACAGCCACTCCTGCACCTATAGCTACTTACCATACAGCCACTCCTACGCCTGTAAAGTAACTGTCATTGTTAAGCTGGATTTAGAACATAAATTAGCAAGAATTTTGAGAGGAGGTTTTAATTTAGATCACTTTAAAACTGGAAGTTTGTTTCCTAGAAGCTGATGTAGTCTCAGGTGGGCTGGTATTAAAATGATGAAGAAACATCTCTTAACCTTTTTTCTAAGTACATAAAGTGGATAAAAAAGGATTTCTAACCAGCTTTCATTGCATGGCAAATTTTCAAGAAGAGGGGAAATGAAAATAATGTTTTACAAAAATATTTAAAAAATAAATATACCACTGCATTATATTGTCTTTGAGTTTTTAAAGTTCAATGGTAATTCATGTAGATAATTGTTAGATAGATTAGGATGCATGGAATTAAGAATCGTTTTGTGCTTAAAAAAGGCTGAGAGTTTATGAGTTAAACAGGAAGTGTGGTGTCAAAACAGGAAGTGTGGTGTCAAAACAGGAAGTGTGTGTAAGGGAAGACAATTCTGTAGGGTTTATACTCTTTAGTTGGCGTTCTGAACTTTTTGTCAACAGGAAGTTTATGTCTGTTCTTAGAGAAACAAGAAGTAAATTTATATGTATTTCAATGGGTAGGCGAGAGAAGAGAATATGGTCACCGAGGAGTTTGTATGTTAAGAAGCATTTGGAATTTCTCTATAAAAGATTCTCCTTGTTGATTCTTTCTTGTGTAGAGATTCTGTCTTTACATTGATAGAAAGGGAATATAAGGAATTTAGGGTTTTTATTTTTGGCAAAAGAGTCTATGTGGTCACAGTGGAATTTGGCGGTGTTGTAGAAGATTTATTTGGACTGCTACTCTTCTATGCAAAGGGAGGCTCATCTGTCCGATATAGTTGTGTTGGCAACCTGCGCATGTGAGGACATAAATGAGGTTGGTCATGCTTTCAATTTAGCATTCTCCCTTATTATTATTATTACTATTTTTTATTTTCCTATTATCTCTCCACGTGCGGTTAACACAAGTCCACCATTTACTGACATATATATATATGTATATATATGTGTGTATATATATATATATATATATATATATATATACACACACAGCGGGTTTCTTTCAGTTTCCGTCTACCAAATCCACTCACAAGGCTTTGGTCAGCCCAAGGCTATAGTAGAAGACACTTGCCCAAAATGCCGTGCAGTGGGACTGAACCCGGAACCATGTGGTTAGTAAGCAAGTTACTTACCACACAGCCACTCCTGCGCCTATGTTTATTTTCTTTATATAAATTTCTTTATGTAAATGTTTATTTTCTTTATATGGTTATACTTGGCAGTCATTTATTTTTATGCAGACATTGGTCATAAGTCCAAATAATTTTTAATTAGTTGCAGAGCACCCACAGGCAGTGTAGTTTAACAGTGACACTGGGTTTTATACATAGTGATTATTTTGTGCCTATTATAGTGTTTATGTATGTGTGCATGTGTGTGTTTATGCACATGCACATGAGCACGCACGCACACACACACACACACACACACACACTCACTCACCTGACAGGCTTTTGCAATTTCTGTTCACCAAATTTCATTCACAAAGCATTGAAGCTATGATAGAAGACACTTGCCCAAGGTGTCTTGCAGAGGGATTGAACATGTGTTTGTGAAATGAATGCCTTAACTACTCAACCAAACCTACTTAGACTTCCTCAACTTTCTCCAGTATTTACTTTCGCTAATCATCCTTGATTTTCCAATAATTGAACATAGAGCTTACATGTCTATCACAAAAAATAACACCTTCAGTATACAATGATAAATAATATCTATGAATGACATACTTAGCTTGATGCCATTACAATTTATTATATCACGCCTGTTATATTGGAAAAGGCACCAATTCACATCTAAATCCATTTTTCCTTTCTCTTCTTCTTCCCATCATTGCTTCTTTGAGCATGACTGATAAGCCCTTTAATTCAATCAAACTGAAACTAGTTTTCTATGCCATACCTATATTCTCTACCAACTGCTCTTAATATCACTTCCAAATATATTCACTTTATAGTCGAGGTGCCAGCATGACTACATTGTTACACACATTTTATCCTCTATTAAATGATTAATTCACAACTATTCACATCAACTAGTTTCCTATATTGAACACCTCACATCTTTCATTCATAATGCTAAGTACAAAACCTGTATTCTGTCTCACTTTTTAATAACTATATTGTCTTGCATATAGTCTAAGATATCAGTGCACTCGCTACATTTTTCAGCATGTTTCTTTTCTCTTTTTTTCCTTTGCTGCTACTTTAGTATTCCACAATTACATGCTGTCTAGTGGAGCCCTTGCTGAAAATTACAAAGCTGTAATCACTTGGATAGTGAAATGTGTATTGGGATTTAAAGAAAAAGATTAGAAAATGTAATGGAAGTTGTATTCTAAGGAAGGGAAAGACAGAGAAAGACACAGAGAGAGAAAGTGAAAGACAGAGATAGGGAAATGCAGAGAGTGGAATAGTGAGGGGAGAGGGTAAGAGAGAGAGAGAATTAGAGTAAAAAGGATTGAATAATGCATCACATTGTATAGAAATATATGAAGAATAAAAGCAAAGGGGGTTTTTTTTTTCACTTTAAAGTTTTAAGTAGTGAAAGTTTTCATTTATAATCAACTGCAATACAATTTATATTATTTAAAGGTTTCTTGAAGTTGTTTTTCTAAAAGCATATCTTTATTCACTTTAGAGAAATGTAGGAAGATTGTATATACATATTCACAAACACATGCATGTATATGCACATATACACACACTCAAAGTATTTGGAAGTGGTGATTCCATTTAAAATCAATTTTGTGAGAAAAAAAATCTACCATTTCCATATATAAAAGCAAGAAAATAATGGAAGAAACAATATCTGAGAAGACAGTTACCTGTTAAATGATGCAGCTTGATGCGCAGTCTGGTTCATCTGCACGGTACAGGTATTGGAGTGGCCTTACTGGTAAGATGTTTGTCTACAGAACAGAGAAAGCAGGTTCAGTGTTACTTTATAAATGAGATGTTATTTTGCTGAGTTAATCTTGTGAATTCGAAGAGATAGGAAAAAAAATATAATCTCTGACATAATGCCAATGCTGACAGATTCCTAATTGTTAGTTCAAAGAGTTTGCTAATAGGTATTAAACTGATTCAGTTTCATAGACACACAAGATTTATTGAGCAAATTAGTTAATGATTTAACAGCAAATGTACCCAAGGAATACAATGAAAGTGAATAGAGTTAAGAAAAAAAACCCACCAAGTTTGATGCAGTAATTTTATGTAACATATGATGAAAGTGAAGTCACATTGCCTAGTGTTTGGGTGTTGAGTTCAAGATCATTAAGTCGTAGGTTCAGTTTCTGTCGGAGCAGCATAAGACACTAAAGTCCAAGTTTGGTTCAGTTCACTCAGCTGTGAATGAATACCAGCAGTCAGACCTTTTGATGGACTAGTGTCTCATTTGGGTAAAATTCTTGTACCCACAGTCACTTAAACACCACCAATAGGCCTAAGACAGACTGTAACTAACTTTTAAACATGACAAAATGTTTGAGAGTAGGAACATAGATTCAACAATTGGCTAACACATTCTTACAGTTCACATTTCCTACGCATAATAATATTCAACACTTTAAGTATTCAATAATATTGCAATTTTTAGGAGAGTTTATTCTAAATGTCTTTGCAAAAAAGAAAAAAGAAAAATCTGAATTTCCATTGAACATTAAATACAATACACTGTGTTGTTGTTCCTAGGAAGCTGTGAATGATATCCTAATTATAAAATCTACCATATAAAAGGAAAACAATTAGCAAATATTTCAAGTTCAAGGCAAAATTAAAATGTAATATGATATGGTAAGAATTGTGGATTGATAAATAAATATGTACTAGGTTATATAACAGAGAAGAGTTAAATAGGACAGAACAATGTTGAAGACAAAATAATTAAAAGGGATAGTTGTTTAATGAATTGAACAGAAACAAGCCACAATGAATGCTGCCAACAATTCCACCTTAATGGTAATACAACAGAGTAAAAACACAGTTAGGTTACCATCCAACTGTGAAAATATTGCCTGCATTGGACTCTCTAACCCAATGATAGATTAATTCATAAAAAGGAATAGTTTCATATGGAAATGTCTCCAGAGATAAAATTATTGAAATAAAACTAAAATAGTCATTATGTCTGCAAGTATTGGATTGCCATTAGAAAACTTCATTAATGTTTCACAGTAAATTAATTATACACACACACACACACACAATCCAAAGATCTTTCAATTTTATTTCATCTGTATTTATCGCAATATTAATGACTCAATAAAATATCTTTGACTTTCAAGTTGCTAAATGATGATTGGGGTTGATGTTTTTGTAGTTGAATAACCATATGGCTAATCAGATGTAGAGATGTAACCTCAAAATCCAGTTCCACCTAAAAGCCTGTTGCTTTAGAATTGCTTTATAAAGAGCATTCTAGTCACATCACATACAACTTATTGCTTGGGAATGGCTTTATAATGAACATTCTACTTGTAACCATATTGCCTTACTAATTATTATTTTGTTCATTTGCTTGTTTGTCTTGCATCTGATTTTCTATGTTAACATGTTTTGTGGGGAGACATTTTAAGACAGTGTTTTATGGCCAGGTGTCCTTCTTGTCACTAACCTTAATTATTTTTCAGGTAAAGGACTTTTTATTCCACTGGTCTTCAAAGGTGCTGAGCTAAGGACATTTTTTTTGCATGGAATGGAAACATGACATCACATTTTCACTCAGATGGTGGTATATGAAAATACAGATGTAGAAACACACACACACACACATAAATATATATATATTTATGATAGACTTCCATACAGTTTCCATCTACCAATTTCATTCACAAAGTACTGGTCAGCTCAAGGCTGTAGTAGAAGACATTTGCCCAACATGTCATGCTGTGAGATAGAATCTGAAACCCCATCATTATGAAGTGAACTCGATATCCATGCAACCATGCCTCTACTTTATGTTCATATCAAATTTTTCCACTTTTCCCTCATAATATTGTGCATTCTTAATGTTATTTCTAAAATCATCCAATCAACAAGAGAACTAGTTTCAAATTTTGGCACAAGGCCAGAAAGTTCAGGGGAGGGAGTAAATCGATTATTTTCTTGATCCTGAAAGGACAAAAGACAAAGCTGACCTCAGTGTGATTTGAGCTCAGAACGTAAGGACAGACAAAATACCTCTAAGCATTTTGCCAGCATGCTAATGATTCTGCCAGCTTGGCACCTTACAGGAATTTAATATAGTGAATGGGCAAACCAAAAGGTAAGTCATGGTTTGGACTTTCACCAGTTGTAGACAGGGATTAACATATTTCTCCCATTCTACTTTGGTTGGGTCAAATCCAATGTGGCGTCAAGACATTTCCACTTCCTTCATGTGGACTGAACTCTTTGACATGATCCATCTTCATTCTCAACATGTTCATTTTCATGGGATATTTACCAGTCTTTCTTGCCACAAATTTATATGGCAAGGTTCTTTGGAAATGCTATTTTCGATGTTTTGCTCCAATTTTTTTCTGATCTCACCAACAACAATTGAATTTAATGAGGAAGGATATTGCTTTAAGTCCCTCCAGTCCTACACAACTTTAACGAGGTCAATAGCATTTAATCAACTTGTGTGTGATAATATCTGCTGGGAAAATATGAACAAAGAAAGAGTTCTAGAAAACTACAGTCTTCAGGGAAAAGGTTTGGGCAAAAAAATCTAATTCAAGGTTTGTGTGGTGAGATGCAGCATGGATGAGAGGAGGTGCATCAAATAAGTTTGGGACGAGGTGATATAGTTTGCTAATTTAGAGGAGCAGTAACATTTTTTTAGCAATCATAGAAAAGATAAATGGAGGATACAACCAGCGGAGAGAGAAAGAGAGAAAGTGTGTATCTCTCTCTCCCTCCCTCCCTCTCTCTCTCCCTCCTCTCTCTCTCCCTTCCTCCCTCTCTCTCTCTCTCTCTCTCCCTCCCTCTCTTTCTCTCTCTCTCTCTCTCTTGGTGGTCGAGTTTTTCCTATCAGTCACATAACTGTGTTTGAATGTTGTTTATGAAATGTGCATTTGTAGTATGTAAGCTGACCCAGGTATATGCAAGTTATCATCACAATTATAATTTAATGTTTACATTTTCATGCTTGCATGAGTCAAATGGTATTTGTTGAGGCAGGTTTTTCTACAGTCAGATGCCCTTCCTATAGAAAACTTTACATGCTTCCAAGCAAGGTAATATTTCACCATGGCCAGATGTGTTTTTCATGGAAGACTGCAAATGAACAACATTGCTTGTACGATGGTGATGTTCACTTACAACCATCATGCTGGGCAAAGTTCAGAGAGCTTTTACCTTTGTTGGTAATTAAGGATCTCTCCCTTAGAGTGAAAGGCAGATTGTATGATTCCTGTATACATAAAGCTATGTTACATGGCAGTGAAACATAGGCTTTGACTACAGAGGGCTTTCAAAAGTTTGAAAGAAATGAAGCTAGCATACTTTGTTGGATGGGTAATGTCTGTGTGCATGCATGACAAAGTGTAAATGATTTAAGAGGAAAACTGGGTATAAGAGGTTCTTTGGAAATGCTATTTTCGATGTTTTGCTCCAATTTTTTTCTGATCTCACCAACAACAATTGAATTTAATGAGGAAGGATATTGCTTTAAGTCCCTCCAGTCCTACACAACTTTAACGAGGTCAATAGCATTTAATCAACTTGTGTGTGATAATATCTGCTGGGAAAATATGAACAAAGAAAGAGTTCTAGAAAACTACAGTCTTCAGGGAAAAGGTTTGGGCAAAAAAATCTAATTCAAGGTTTGTATGGTGAGATGCAGCATGGATGAGAGGAGGTGGGACGACTGCACTAGTTTGGTCATGTGATGCATATGGATGAGAACAGCTGCATAAAAAAGTACAAAGCTCTAACTGTGGAGGGAACCTGTGGAAAGGGTAGAACCAGGAAGACATGGGACAAAATAGTGAGAAAGGATCTTTGGACATTGGGCCTCACTGAGGAAATGACAAAGGACCAGGAGTTGAGGCAATTTGCTGTACTTGATAAGACATATCAAGCTAAGTAAAATCACTGTCATCCATACATACAGGCTTGTCTTTTGCAGGTGCTGATACCACATAAGATGCACTCATGCTGTGTTGCATAAATGCATCCATGCTGGTGACACAAAAAAAACACCCAGTACACCCTGTAAAGTGGTTGGCATTAGGAAGGGCATCCAGTCATATAAATCATGCCACAACAGACTGCAGACTGTATGTGTACACTGAGTTGAAGAATGGATGAAACCATGATATTCTATAATCAGAAGAGCTAACCTTTTTTAATGGTATAACCTTGAATTTGTACAATAGTACTATATATACACTAATACAGACATGTAAAATAATTTATTATACACTAAGATATAAATTATTTTTTCATGATGTTGGTTGCATAATGATCATAATCTTATGGATATCAACTGCTAAAATAAATATATTCATCTCATATCCCCTGACTTTCTTTACACACACACACATATATATATATAGACAGATAAATAGATATATACATGTGTATGTGGTTTGGTGCATACCATTGTCTAGACATCACATGATAGATGTAAATGAGAATCACTGCCATACAAACAAGATTGTTCATTTCCAGTCTTCTGTGAAAACATATCAAGCTTCAGGGAAATATCAGTTAGCTTGGAAATAGGTGAGGGTTGTCAATATGAAGGGTATCCAGCCATAGGAAATCTGTCTGAACAAATTCCATCTGATCTATGCAAGCATGGAAAAGTGGATGCTTAATGATAATGTATCTATTCAAAGAAGTGCATGTCTAGTGTGATGTGTTTGAGCTATGAATGGATAATGTCTAAGTTAAAGGATATCAAGTGAAGAGTGATATTATCCATAAATAAGAATTGACAGAATTAAAAAAAAAAAAAGCATTAATGAAAGAAGAATGGGGAAGTCTTCAGCAGACATTGAAGCATATTTGAGTGTGGGTCAGAGAAGGCCCTACAAATTCATGCTATAAGGAAGTAGTGTTATCTCCATGAAGCATAATCCAAGACATGGGGCAGCTTTAGCAGGTGGTCTATGATTTGCTAACATCAAGACTAACAAGATGCGATTGTTGTGTTTTAGAGGCCACAGGCCAATGACATCAGGAAGTAGATCTCTGTTGGTGTTCAACAGAGATCTAAGTTGGTGGTCACTGATGAGGGTGAAGAGCTATAGATGACAACACGAGTTGGTTACAACTATCTATCACATTTGGGATGATGAAGGTGAGGGAAATAGGTCAGTAGTTGTCAGGTTGGGAGAAGTTGCTGTCCTTGGGAATAAGACATTGTCACACATTTCCATTAATTGGAATAGATATACATGGAGAAAAACATGAACCAGCCTAGAGTTGCTGTGTCTGCAGATAATAACAGTTACACTATCAGTTCCGGTCATCTTGGTGGCTGTTATCTTAAACAGATCAAGCAACTAAATAGGAAGCACATTCACTGGAAGATGAGAGTTCCGAAATTGCTAATGCTGTTGATGATGATATTCCTGTTGTTGATAATTATGAGCATGAAGGTAATGCTATATTTATAGTGATGAGCTACAGCTCTGTCAGTTAAACTAAATGTGGTGTCAGAAGAAATGATAAGTTAGAAATGTAGCATCATCCTAACTTGTCAATTTCGTAATTTACACTATCATTTTTCAATACCCTGTGTAAAGATGTAATCAGATAAAAGAACTCTCACAGTATTTAAGAGCTTTAGGTCAATGAGTTTCATTCAGAATATAAATTAACAAATAAACAGAAATAGAAAAATTAGATTGCAAGCAAAAAAGAAAAAAAGAAACACTTATTCTATTTGATGTGAGTAAATAAATCTATTACAGGTGTTCTCAAGAATAAGTAATACTTTCACCTTCTTGCAATAGTGGCATCAGTAAATCACTGACATTAATAAATGAGAAACCCATGTTTAGTGGAATCAGTCACAAGTAGTAATATCAGATTTGCTCCTACTGTGTGTCGTGTGTGTTTCTGTGTAAGTTCTAGTATGCCAAAGATACCCACAACCCAGTTTCAAGTATCAGCTGAAAGATTTCACTTTTCTTATGTTGTATCTTTAGATGTCTAAGTGTTATAGAGGGATACATTTCACAAGACTGCCATCTCCTTGACACTCAACTTAGAAATGAAACCCTCTGAAACACCCAAAAACCAAAGGATATTTACGAAGCCTTTTTGAAGGGTCAAAATCTTAGGTTGAATCTCTAGATTTATTTTAACTTGGAATCAAAACTGCACAGCAAACTCTACATTACTCAGTGCTTGCACCATTCACACATGCACACACACACACATGCACAAATGTAGTGAAACCTCTACAAACACAGAGAAACTACTCTATAAGAAAGCACATTCAGCAAAACCATTTCATACACACTCAGTCAAACTCCGAGAAGCACTCACCTGATCCTCCTACCATCTCCATTCTAAATTCTACTAACACATGTTGTTATGGTGCTACAATAATGTAAAATCCGAGACACGCTTCCCTTTATTCATGCCATAGCTATTTGAAATTTTCTTAAGAAGAGTCAAGCAAGTATCTATAATATACAAGATTAAATAAACTGACATCAATCATTGCTATTTGAAATAAGGTCACACCTATCTGACCTTAAGTGTCTCTGAAAAGATTGTATAATTTATTTGCCAGATGATTGATGTGTACAAAATCTAATTTCTTTTATAAGCATAAATCTTTTTCAGACTTATCGTCTATGAGAAGTCGTGAGAGACATTCCTTTCCAACAAAATAAACAATTTAAGTCAAACAGTTCTGACTGGGAATTTAACAAAAATCAAAGACTCCATTAAACAGGAATAAAAAGATATATAGAGTAAATGGCACTTCTGTGTCATGGAGTTTATTAAGGTCTTTAAAAAAGGTAAGTTAGCTGGGAATGTTTTAGAACACAGTAGAGGACTAGTGATAAGAAACAAACTGACTAAATCTGGTTGACAAAAGCAGAATCCTAGCAAAATGGCAGCAGTCTGTGTCAGCACAACATGTCACATACTGTGGTTGATGATTTTCATGAAGTCTACTAGTGGGGGGATAAGAGGACAGTGATCTTTCAGAATTGACACTTCATCTGACAATGTATGTACATATATACATATGCACATGTGCTTGTAAGTATGGGTGTGAGCAAAGGTGTTGAGCACTCATTCTCCCTGTTTGATACTAGTGTAGCAGCACTTCCAGCATTCTTAAATATCACACAAGCACTAAATATGAACATAGACTCAAAACAAACCATATAAAAACATGAAGAGAAAACATCTCTGAAGAAAATTCCTCTTCCACCATGGAAATCTACATCAGGCATCTTATTGATAAGAAAGAAAATGTCCTGAAGAGAATGAAATGGAAAGCCTATTTCTTTCATAAAGGTACAAACCTTCATTCAGAAGGCAGTTACAGTTTCAGGTCTAACCAAAATCCACCACATATTGAAGATTTAGATAGGTTTGAAGATGACCTCATGAGATTAGATAAAAATGTTAAATTCAACCTTAGCTCTAATAGCTTCCAATAACTACCAGCATAAATTACAAACATGTCTTGAACCTTTTAAGAACTCTCCAAACACATTTATAAAAGCATATAAAACAAAAAATGCATACATCAACTTCTAATTGATAACACAGCTAAAACATATACAAAAAATGGATCTTATGACATAGTTTAATCAACAACAAGGCACAGAAATGTAGCCATGAAACTTGACATCAACAATAGAGTGCAATGACTCATCTTGTGAAAACCTTTTGTAACCTTGAAGGACCATAAAGACAATTTTATGTAAAACTCTAGTTGTAGATTGATGAAAAGCAATATAGGCATTTTTAGAAAATCTATACTAGAAAATGTCATATGACATATCAGAGCCTCCTCAATGGATATGTAGCAGAGCAACCATTCAGTGGTTTAAGAAAATTAAACTTATGGAATTTACCCCTTGATCTCCAAAAGCCTGCTCCAAAAGTCATTCAAGATTAATAAATTATACTTTACAATGGTCACTAACAACAATATAGACATTATAATGAATGCAAGGTAGCCATAGCTCTTTCATAATAATACTAAAAAGAGTGGAGATGAGCTATTTGATGTTGCTATAGGGATCCATGATGGAGCTGAGATAGTGGATCTGGTTAGCCTTTATATCCTAAACAATGAAACAGAAGCTGACATAAGGTTATACAGGGATGACAGTCTAGGAGTAGTACATAACAAAAGCAGACACAATATGAATAAAATAAGAAAGAAACTTTGCAAAATATTTAGTGAACTCAATCTAAACTTAGCATTAACTTTAAAGAAGTTAATTTCCAAAACATTAATATGGATCTTAGCACAGGAAAATTCAAATCCTTCCGTAAACTGAGGATACCTCCTACACTGACAGAGGGTCTACCCATCCACCATCAATACATGCAGAAGCAACAATTCATACTTCAATGTTTCAAGCATGATCCTCAACCTCACCCACTTTGTCATCTATCCAACCTGAATAAGTTTTGGATATGCGTGTTTACACACACACACACACACACACCACATATATATGGGTGTGCACGAGTGTTTTCACATAAGATAATTAAGGAATTAACTAATCTATGATGAATGCAAATTCTTGCAAAAATTCAGGGCCAATTAATATATTCTTATAAATTACCTACCCTGATCTGTGTATTTATTTGGAAATCCCGTATAGTCTTGCATAATCTTGTGCATTCTCATCCCAACTGGAGATAAGTACCAACATTCCCAAGTGGTTCACTAGAATAACTGTGGAGATCTCTTCTACATCAAACCATCAGCTGCCTTGTTAATCCACAAATAAAGTACGTGTGTGTGTGTATGTGTATGTGTATACACATGCAGACACACGCACACACACACACATACATGTATGCACATTTGTACACTATAGGCTTTTCTACGATTTCTCTCAATGAAACTCACAAAACTTGCCTAATGTGTCACGCAAGGGGACTGAAACTGAAACCAACATGGCTGAGAAACAAACTTTTTAATAACGCTGCTATGCCTGCACTTGTAACATATATATCATCATCATTTAACGTTCACTTTTCCATGCTTTCATGGGTCATTCAGAATTTGTTGAAGCAAATCATTATGGTGTATACATATGCATATATTTGTATTTATATATATATAAGTTAATTATTCAGACTTCGGGTATATGTCTATTAGTATGCCGATTAAAGCACTTTCACCGTTTGGGCTACCTGATGTCATCCACAGTTACGGTATAATTTCCACTAGATCTACATCAGGAATTCCCCAGTGTTCATTTGGTTTATGATTGATGAGGGAAACAGAAAATGAATTTGGTATGAATCTTTAATGTGACAATCATTTCAACCCATCCTGCAGCTGTCCCTCAATTATAAACCAAATGAACACTGTGGAATTCTTGATGTAGATCTAGTGGAAATTATACTGTAACTGTGGATGACATCAGGTAGCCCAAACAGTGAAAGTGCTTTAATCGGCATACTAATAGACATATACCCAAAGTCTGAATAATTACTTATATATATAAATACAAATATATGTATATGTATACACCATAATGATTTGCTTTGACAAATTCTGAATGACCCATGAAAGCATGGAAAAGTGAATGTTAAATGATGATGTATATATATAAATTGCTGTTTGTACACACACAAATTATAGGGTTTCTCCATTAGTTTCCATCCACCAAATTCATTCACAAGTCATTGGTCAATCTGAGGTTAGGCAAGGAAACATCTTTCCAAACTACCATGCTGTGGGTTTTAACTCTGAACCACATCATTGCAAAGCTAACCTCTTTACCACATGGCCATGCCTGTTCTCTTTTAGAGACAATTTACTGCAGCATCATTTACTTGTTAGAGAATGTGAAAAGGAAGGAAGGTGTAAGAGAGAAAATAATGTAGTCTGCTGCTTTCTTTACATAAAATTATTTCGTAAATACCATTTTATAAGGTTTTTTTTTTTTAAATAAATTTGTCTTTTGCAAACACACACACACACACACACTCAAAAATAAACTCAATTGAAAGACATTACCATTATTTCTTTCATCCAATAAAGTCAAGTCACTAATTTGTACTTAATATCTTTCCATAATGATGTATTATTGAAACCAAATGGCTCAAATTTATGGTTATAGCTGTCGGAAAGATCTGACTTTATTCAGAACAATTACTAATTTTTCCGTTACAGATCGCTAAACAATACAATATTTCACCAGACACATAACTGTAGAAGGTAAAACATTATTGTTCTTAGAAATAGTAAGCTTTTATATAATTCAACAAACTGTTTGGAAGGTTCACATTACAACCGAAGCAAAATTAATAAACTTATGAAACAGATTTAATAAAATAATAATAAAAAATTTTTAAATAGAATGAAAACTTTCTCAGTCTATTTTTGCTTCTTATTCGCATTTTTAGTTATCATTGAAACTGAAAGCAGTGCTTACATTTTTTTTACTTACCTTTCATTTTTTAACTGATTAAGATTTTTTTTTAGACGATATTAATAGCAATTATATGAAACCTCTATACATTATTTACTCTTTGTTATGTAAATTGTTAATGTATGTAATAAAAATCTGTATAAAAATTGAACATAATATTTTATTTAAGTCAATAATTTTAAGTTTGCAACTATAATTTGTACACTTTTCTAATACTATAGTTCTTCAGAGGCTGACACATTTTCACAACTTTAAACTGCAGGAAAATTGGAGAGAAAAAAAAATTCATCTGATTGTTTGAAACACCTGCAAACTGTAAATTTCTATAGAAGCAAGGATGGAGATATCAAATACATTATGTTTATAAGACTACCATTAACCCTCCCTCTTGATACCACTGGCCTGACACCACTTTTAGTTCTATGATAAAACTTCTTGTTTTAAAGCGATTTAAATTAAAACCTTCTTTTAAAGTTTCATGTTAATCTATGTTTCAAAATCCAGCTTAATAACTGCAAAGTGATTTTATTGGATTCTTTATTTTCAAAATTAATTGAAACAAAGGCAGTGTATTTCAACAGGAATATGGTCATGAAAGGGTTAGCAACCTTTGAATTATTCAGAGCTCAATTTGGTAAATGAACACTTAAATTTCCCAATCATTTCAAACAAATGTGAAAAATAATGGTTTCAAATTCTGGCATAAGGCCAGCAATTTCAGAGGGAGGGTTCAGTTGATTACATCAACCCCAGTGCTCAACTGGTACCAGTTTTACTGACCCCCCAAAAGGATGAAAGGCAAAGTCAATGTCAGCAAAAAACTTAGAGTGTAAAGAGCCAAAAAAAAGTCTGCTGAGCATTTTGTCCAATACATTAATGGTCCTGCTAGCTCACTGCCTTAACTCTTTAGCATTTCAACTGGCCATATCCAGCCCAAATATTCTACCTGTATTGTGTTCAAACCAGCTAGATCCAGCCTCTCACACCTACCCAACAGTGTTATTCTAAAAATAAACAATCCCATCATTAAATCCTCAAAGCTGCAAGATATTGCATGATTAATTCAAAACAATGTAATTAAATAGCATAAGATTTGACAGAGCAATCTGAATGCTAAAGGGTTAAACATGGTAACAATTACAATTAAATGAACTGATATTTGCACATATTGGGGTCAGACTCAACATGATATTACAAGTTCTTGGCAAAAACATTAACTGTTCAGGAAATAAATAGTTAATTCTGATTAAGACTACAAGCTTACATTTTTATGTGTTCAGAAAACAGAAAGCTACAAACTCTAAATCACTAGAAATATGAACAGAAGACATCAGAAACTAGAGATCTGTACTTGCACATCAAATGGAATACAAAATGAACATATTTTATTTGTTGTTACAAATTTACAAGATTGTTTTCTTACAATGTTCACATATTAAATATACATACATAAGAAAATATTTCTTCTTTCTCTAAAGTCTATCAAGTGAGCAGTAGCGTACATTATTATCTTAAAGTGGCACATGTCAATAAAACTATTCAAAAGGCTAAGAGGATAATTGGGAATCCATAAGATCAACCACGGTGTTTAGACCATATTGATTAATAATAGATTAATCTACTTTGTATGTGTTTCTTTCTCAGAATTACACCAGATAAAAAATCTTTGAAAACAAGCGTGTGTGAATTTAGAAACAAAAACAACCGCTACAACTCTAACAACAAGAATATATATCGTAAAACTGGGTGAAAAACAATATGATGTAGTTAACATAACTGGCATATCATAGCTATCGAAATAGTAAATGGCTCTAGATCAAGAAAAAAAAAATACTAAAGAACTGCTGTTATTGTTTTTTTTTAATGGAAACTATCAAAAATGTTAAAAGAAATCTCTCAGAGATGAAAGAAGTTTAATAAAAACAAACCTAATATGTTACTAGTGAAAATATAGATAGAATAGATATGAAAAATGGTAAATAACTTTAAAATACAGGCTTTTTCTCTTCAACACAATTGTAATATAAATTGAACTTTCACTGTCTCATGATAATACTGTTTCTGTGGTTTTGATAATGTAAAATGACTAAAAGTTGCTGAAAAGAATGGCATAAATTTATAGCAACATTCACAAACTCTGGTTGGAGTGAATCTAATTGACCACAAATCAAAATTGTTGTTATTGTGTAGCCTTAGTCTACTCTGGCTCGACTGACATATCGAAGGCACAAAAATAGCAGGTAAATACTTTTATTTGATCAAATTTTTATTCTCTAGCTCTGAATATAAATGTGGGCATGATGCTGAAAAGTTTAAAAAACTGCAATCTCCCATTGTAAAGTGGGCAGGGGGTTTGTTGAAAGAAATGTTGCTGTTTTATTGAAGAGCTTTACTGACTACAGAAAATTTACTTTGAAGCTAGATTTTGCAAATAGAAGTGCAGAATAAAAAGAAATCAATTTGTTCAAAGAGATTTTGAACTGTAAACAGCAGATTGTGGTCTTATGAGTTTATAAAATCAAAAACGGTGACAATAGCATTGATGATAATGGTAATAATCCTCTCTACTAAAGGCACAAGGCCTGTAATTTTGGGGGAGGGGACTTCTCAATTACACTGACCCCAGTACTTGACTGATACTTAATTTATCAATCCCAAAAGGATGAAAGGAAGTCAACCTCGACAGAATTTGAACTCAGAACATGGTGACAGGCAAAATACCACTAAGCATTTTGCTTGGCATGCTAACTATTCTTATTTCTTTATTGCCCACAAGGGGCTAAACATAGAGAGGACAAACAAGGACAGACAAAGGGATTAAGTCGATTACATCGACCCCAGTGCGCAACTGGTACTTAATTTATCGACCCCGAAAGGATGAAAGGCAAAGTCGACCTTGGCAGAATGTGAACTCAGAACGTAGCGGCAGACGAAATACCGCTAAGCATTTCGCCCGGCATGCTAACTATTCTGCCAGCTCAACACCTTAATGATAATAGTAATAATGATTTCAAATTTTTGCCACAAGGGCAGCTTGGGGTGGGGATTAAGTCGACTACATCAACTCCAGTGCATAACTGGTACTTATTTAATCAACCCCAAAACGATGAATAACAAAGTCGACCTCAGTGGAATTTGAACTCAGAATGTAGCGGCAGATGAAATACCATTTAGCATTTTGCCCTGTGTACTAATGATTCTGTTAGCTTGCTGCCTTAATGATAAAAGTAATACTGACAGTGATAATAGTAAACGCAATGATCATAGTAGATAATAGTAATGATAGTGGTAATAGCAATGATCAGAGCAAAGAAATTGGCTATCAACACCTTTTTCCCCTGTAGATTTCCTGAAGAAGGGGTCATAAGCTTGAAATACTGAAATACTAGGTAATAGTATTAAGCATCGAAATGTATTTCTATATTTTTAACTTGCATTGTTTTGGCTTAAAAAAACAATATTTAAAACATTTATATATATGAAACAATGATTCACGAAAACTGTACTATTCTGATAGCAATGATGATAACCATAATGATAATAGCAATGATAATAAATGATGGTAATGATAATAGTAATGATGATAATGATAACCGTAATGATCACAGTGATAATGATACTAGCAATGACCATAGTACTAATGATGATGGTGATACCAATAATGATTGGAATAGCAAGGATGATAAATATGACAGCAGTAATAATGATAGTAATAAACAAAATGAAAACGATTAAAATTCTAAAGCTACATATACTTAATAAGAAAAGATGAAACAAATAGGGTCTTTTGTAAAGCAATTGATACTGCTTGGATATTAAAAGCATCAATCAGTGGAGTTCTTAATTTTTAACTAACAAACATCATAAAAATTTCATTCATAAATGAGTAGAATGCAAGACTAAATGACGTTGTATCAGTTGCGTGTTTGTGTTTGTGCCATCAATCTTATCTAGCCTGCAAGTTAATTGATCAATAACTGCTAATTCAGCTTTCAAATTCTAATCAATCATTACTGTAATTTTAAAATTTTCTTCAAATTAATAAAATGTTTGTAGTAAGTTGATACAATGACTGTATCTAAATGTGTGTGTCTCTGTGTGTTTGTGCACTTATGTATGTGTGTGTTTGCACATTTATGTTTGTGTTAGTATATATATATATATATATATATATATATATATAGAGAGAGAGAGAGAGAGAGAGAGAGAGAGAGAGAGAGAGAGAAGAGAGAGAGAGAGAGAGAGAGAGAGAGAAAGAGAGAGAGAGAGAGAGAGAGAGGGGAGTGAGTGAGTGAGTGTGCATATAAATGAAAGATGCCAATTAGAAACTAGAAAGCAGAAATGGAAACCCATTGTATACAACTATAACAAAATGTAATTTGATCTTCATCAAATTTATTTTCTTACCAAAAATATATGCTATAATTGCTATTTCAGAAACATTGTTCTTAACATTTTTG
>NC_142953.1:23341252-23393752 GCF_046866305.1 Octopus bimaculoides | reverse complement strand
AAGACAGGAAGACAGGAAGAACAGGAAAGAAAGAAAAAGGAAAAAGAAAAAAATGGCAAAAGATGCAAACATTGTCAACAAAAATGAAAAATAAGTGCTTTCAAACAAAAATACCTTGTGTGGTATTTTTTGCGAGACAAAGCTTTGAAATGCAGTGAACCAGTGATTGTCTTGTTTAAAATTTGTGATCAACACCATTGTTTACCTACCGTGGTATAAAACAGATACAGAAATAAAAACAACCACTAAAAAAGAGTGAATAAATTCAATTAACCATACCTACTCAATCCCACAAAAGAATTTATGGCCTTATATTGTGATAAATGACTAAAATGGTTGGCAACAGGAAGTGCATCTAGCCATAAAATACTGCCTTAAAAACCACATCCTGCCAGCAGGGAGGAGTTGACATGAAACAGCAGTGGTGGTAGTGGTGGTGGTGAAATTTGTTAGAAATCAGTATTTTACCTAGTTGGTGACAAATACTATTTGAAGTCATCTTTTCATTTTCGGTCCCATGTTGATCAGGATCATCGAGATGTTGCACAAATCTATATGGGCACTGGCATGGGTGTGTGGTAAGAAGTTTGCTTCCCAACCATACAGTTCCGGGTCCAGTCCCACTGTATGGCACCTTGGGCAAGTGTCTTCTATAGCTCCAAGCAAACCAAAGCCTTGTGAATAGCTTGATAAATGGGAACTGAAAGAAGGCCATCGTGTGTGTGTGTGTGTGTGTGTGTGTGTGTGTGTGTATGACAGTGTTGGTGTGTTTACATACCCATAACTTAGCAGTTCAGCAAAAAAAAAAAAGACCAGTGGAGTAAATACCAGGTTGATTTGTCCAACTAAACTCAAGGTGGTATCCCAGCATGGCCACAGTCCAATGACCACAACAAGTAAAAATAAAAGTTGAAATTATTATGAATGATTTACTTAGATTTACAGTTTTTTTGTTGTTGACACTGAGGAATTGAAGAATTTTAGAAGTCCTCATCAGCCACCACCATTTTGCAGACAAACCTAAACAAAAGCAATACATTTCTGATTCATTATCAGAATTAGACATTTTATATATTTTTGCCTTGTTCAATAACATTTTTCATGAATGAGACAGAATCCATGATTCTATAGAGCTGTCCTAGACTAAATTGAGTAAGACAAATATTTGTTATATGATTTATGAAGTCATACAGAACACGAGGAGTGGAAGTTAGACAAGTGTGATGAATGAAAAATATCAAAGAAGAAGCGCATTTACAAAAGCATAAGTCATTTGAAGGAGGGAAAACATTGAAAGAACATAGATAAATAATAATGGATTTGTAAATTACAAAAGACGGTCTTATTCTAGATGCAGTCAGATATCCACGTTTGAAACTGATCTAAGGACAATCTGTGTTATAAATGGATATTTTTAAAAATTCTACAAACACTGCAGCAGTTCCCTTTTATTGGTTTTAACCATAAGATCACAATCATGTTAGAGAAATACCTTCAATAATTTAGCTAATTATATCAGTTCAGGTCTTTTCTGCAAACTTTTTGTTTGTTAATTTGTGGCAAAAATAAATTTCATTTTCATCATTAGCATACAAAACTAAATCGGTATATTTTGACAAAATACAAATTCTGTGACAGCAACTGAAAAGATTATCAACCCCAATACTTTCTGCATGGAATTCATTTTTATCTACCTCAGAAAGAAGAAAGGCAATGTTCATGTGAGAGGGATCAGAATAGAGAACTTGATGGAATGTAATCAAATACCACAAGGCATTTTGTTCAACTTTCAGCCCCTGTTGATTCTGACAATACACGACTAAGACTTTTCCATTCCATTAGAAAGAGAGAATTAAAATGAAGAAATTTTACATTAAAATGAAAGAAAAAAATATAGTAAAACTAAAATATCAAAATCTACTATCATAGGGAGAAATAGGCTCTTCAGATGAGTCAAAGAGGAGCTTCTATGTGGTTACCTGACTTCCTATAAAATGCAACCAGGAATTAGTGGTGTAACATGAGTTGTCAGTGCCCAATACAAGGCAAGTATAGCAGGGAGGGCACACTATTTCTTTAGTTATCATTGCTACTTTATTTTTATCCTTTTGAAATTTTGAACCACCCTCAGAGAAATGGTTGTGTGGTTAAGAATTCTTTTTTTTTTTTTTGTAACTACATGGTTCTGGGTTTGATCCCATTGCACAGCACCTTGGGAGAGTGATTTCTACAATGTTAACTAATATATCTGAGTGAAATTCAGTGGACAGAAACTGTGTAGAAGCCTATCATGTGTGTGTGCGCGCGTGGTACACATATTTGAATAAAACCAGCAAATTCGACTGTTCACTCCTCCCAATTTTGTGAGAGGGAATAGTCAATTAGAATATTAGAAAAACATGACACAAACTATTCACAACTACTATGCAAAGTAGTTGTGAATAGTTTGTGTCATGTTTTTCTAATATTCTCCCTCTCACAAAATTGGGAGAAGTGAACAGTCGAATTTGCTGGTTTTATTCAAATATGTGTACCACCAGAGTCATTCAATAATGACCAGATAAATTTCAGCAAGTCTTTTTCAAAAATGTTCAATTTTAACATACTGATACATTAAAACACAATATCAACTTCTCAAATGAAAGGCGATCATAGGATTAAAGTATAAACTATTTGTCAATACAATAATAATAATTTTAGCAATTATCAAACTGAAATGCAAAGTTCTTGACAAGCTGAAATCAGGATTTAGCACAACCAGCTGAACCCTTGTATGCTCTCTTCAGAGTTCACTTTGTGGCAAGAATTTGGATTTGATCTGAAGATAACTCAATATTTTGAGGTGTGGATTGCTTCCTATTACAGCAACCCACAAGTTACAATTGTTGCTTCTCCACCACTATCACACACATTTTCAAGGTAATTAGCAATGAGCTTGAAATGTAATCATTTTAAACTATTTATTTAATATTTGTATATTTTGTGTTGAAATACATTTTCAGTGAGGAATGTTATTTCTCTTCTTCTGTTCATATTTAAAATAGATGTTATATTGTAGAGACTTCAGGCTTAAAATATGCATAAACAGACTGATGAATTATTTTAATATTGTTTTGTATTTAAAACTGGAAAACAATCATTCTTGTGTAAATAGAAAAAGATGGAAATTACACAAATTTATGAAAAAGGGGAAAAAAATGACTAATTTGAAAGAGCTTAAATTATATCTGCAGCAGTGTGCCATTGGTTTCTAAAGATGAATGTATGCTCACCACCTATTTATCACACCTCTCAAGATAATTATTTTCAATGTAAATTATTTTTTCTTTTCTCTTACACTGAATATTCCTAATATATAATAAATTTATAATATGTATTTTACTTTGAGTTGAAAATGCATATTTAAATAAACATTGCGAAGAACAAAAATGGTTTTAAATGATTTAGAAACAAATCAACTCAAAATGACTAACAACAGAATCTATTTTCAAACATTCTTTCGTTTTTTTTTTGTTTTTTTTCTTATTCCAAGAATATAAAGGAAAGAATAAAAAGAACCAAGTCAAAAGTAATCACTTATTGTTAATATATTACAGAGTTTGAAAATGATTTGCCTAAAATGTGTCATCATTTAAGCACTAGATTTAGATTGGTTTAGATATCTATATAGCTATACACACAATCAGACAGTTGTGAACTAGCAACAGAATGTTTGAGTCATTTCATTTCTGATGAACTCTTTTCCTAAAAGTTCAAACTTACTGTGTTATGTATAAGTCATCTTGGTGGCTACTTTTTCACTATGTTTCATCTGTGTATGCTCCAGCTTTCTCTAGGTGTCTTGTGATTGCGCTGCATTAACTAGTGCCTTTCTCCTCTACACTATGCCTGTGGGCAGCGTCAGAGTGAATTAATGTTAAAGGCTTATAAAGCACCAATGATGCTTAATGCTGGCTCCATACTGATTGAATAATACAATTCTCAAATCCAAAAGTAGTGGAAAAGTAACAACCAAGACAAGGACACCACACCAACTAATACATATATACAAATTCCTCACCTCAGAAATACAGAATTGTATTATCCAAACTTACTCCTTCATCTCTCGTCATTTTTATTCTTTTAAAATGCAAGTTATATTATCCTTGCCAAATTTCAATAATTAAGGAGGAGATAAATCTTACCATTTATCATTATAGTTGATCTGAGGTAATAAAGTGACAAATAAGCCTTCATAAACTTGCAATTGTATAAAAGACATAAATAAAGAAGAACAATATAAAACATAAATGTAATCTGGTATGGGTTCTAGTTATGCAATACATATTCTACACAGTTGGCTGGAGGCTTTTCCTATGAAAAACTTCAAATCAGAACCAAAATAGATTATAGATATAGAAAAGTTTGCACGTTAGAGAGTGATTCATTTTTAACCACATGTTTAGTAAAGTCATAAATTCTTGACGATAAAACAGCTTGTGACAGGTTTATCCTCCTATCAAACAAATTGCAGGTAAAGATAAATGAATCACGATAGTTGCAGGATATTCTACATTGACAGTGAGGGGTCAAAAATGGAAAAGAAACCAAATTGTAGTCTAGAACTGAAAAAAAGACACCAAATAAGATATGTGCCAGAACACAACTCTACCCAACTCCAGATCTAGTTCATTAAACTGGACAATGGGGCACACAAGTTATAGAAAGTTATAAAGAGAGTCTGAAAAAGTATTGATACAGATAAAGTGTTCTCCAATATAACTAAATTACGCTGCACAAAACAAAGTACCTTTTTATTGCTCCTCTTGTTGATAAGTGAAGCAGATTATATCAAGTGTATGCCAAGAATAAAGTCAGCTGTGACTCTTAGAAACCATTAACCTATCAGAGATAAATTGTTGTAGTTATTGCAAAAGTATGAGTGGTTAGGGTAATGAAGTTGACATTTTTTCAGTTGCTGGGGATACAATATTTCTTGCAGTGTTCAGAGTTAGTTTTACAGGAAAAATAATAGTCTGTTGGTAATTTATAATATTTAGATCCCACTCTCCCAAATAACTTATTGATGTCTAAATTTTGGTTTAAAAAATGTTTTCTAGAAGTTAAAATTGAGAATTTAAGAATTGTGACAGTCAATAAAATTATCATATATAAAGCATAGCTATGTCATAAAGAAGTTCTCGAAGCAACCGCATGTTTTCAGTATCAGCCCTGTAGTACTTGGAGCAAGTGTCTTCTCTATAGCTCCAGGCTTGTGAGAGAATTTGGTAGTTGGAAACTGTGAGGAAACCTCTGTGTGTGTGTGTGTGTGTGTGTGTGTGTGTGTGCATTTGTATTTGTCACCTACTCCTTGACAACCAATGTTGATTCATTTGTGTCTCTATAATTCAATGATTTGGCAAAAAAAAAGGATCAATAGTATAGGTAAACAATCTTAGAATAAGAACTGGGGTTGATCTGTCCAACTAAACTGTTTAAGACATACAGCCCAATGACTGAAACAACTGAAAAAAAATATCATTAGATGTTCATGACAAAAAGTTGAATAAACTACATTAAGTTATTTTTTTACCCAACCTTTAAATTTGAGTCTAATTTTAGTAATGTTAAAGTGGACGAGAAAAGCTTAGTAAAATGTTACAACGCAAATTTTCTTGTGTGTGTGTGTAATGATGTGTGTACATATTCTTACACACATCAGGCACACATTTCTAAATAACTTTAATTAAATTAGATGCCTCTTTTACATCAGAGTTGACTGGGTGGCATTAAATAGGACATCTGGCAATAAAAGAAGTTTGATAGCATGAAGACTGTGAAAACAAAACAAAAGAGGGGAATTGTTTAAAGAAATAAAACCAAGACCAAGTAAAAAATAATAGGTTGTGATTGCTATAGAATTGATAAATTAATATTGGTTTTGACAATCTCTGAGTCGAAAAAAAATGTTTAAGTTTTATGATCTGTGGTTGACAAAAGAAAGAGAAGGCAATCTGAATAGAAGTATTATATAATAAGTCATTAAGTGAACTAGAATGATTTCATTAATAAAAGTTCATCGAAATGTTGTTAGTTTTTAAAACTTTAAATTTAGCTAACCTAACTTTAGAACTGTGTGTGTGTGTGTTTGTGTGCGTGCGTGTGTGTGAGCACACATATAACATGCTTGGTTTCAAGAAAACAGTTTAATACAAAAAATGAAATAAAGTCAGCAGGAAAAGTTCAATTGTTAATTTAATTTAATTTTTTTCTTTTTTTCAATTTGTTTCTTTTCAAGATGAAATTCAATTCACTAGATTATATTGACAATACAATTAGTATAAAAAGTTTAGTCCTCTCTTCAACATTTTAGTTTCTTTCATTATATTCAAATGAAATTCTGCTCGTACTATACATTTCAAACCAACTGTAGAGTTATCGTGATTTTTAAAGAATGTTTACAATAGCTAAGAGAAATATAATTGATTTGTGAAATAAAAAAAATGTAAAATATGAAAAAAAAATATTAAAAAATGGAGGGAAGTGACGTACAAACAAATCAATCTTGTAAGGACAATAACGAAATTAATGGTAGGTTGGTATGAGGGAGGGTGGGAGGAGTGAATTAAATTGTATTGTCAAGAAAATTATCAGGAAAAAAAAAAGATGGCAAAAAGAATAAAAAAGAATAAAAAAGAAAAAAAACTATGTTGTAGTAGGGTTGAGAAGGTGAACAAAAACTTCCTGACAAAGAAAAAAAAAATGGTAAAAAATGGAATCCAGCAAGAAAATTATCTGTAATTAGTTATTTATTAGTGAAAGATAGTAACTATTGATTGGACAGAAAAAAGAAAGATTCAATTGTATATTTTAAACCATGGAATTCTTTTAAAATTTTTTTTTTAAATGATAATTTTAAGTGACATAAAAGGACAATTATAAGAGATATAAAATTTGATGAGAAATCAAGAAACTACAAAGATATGAAGTATTTCCTGAAGGAAAGAAACTAAATAAATCGTTCATTTTTATTTTTACTGTATGACTAAAGTTATAGGAATATAACAATGTAAAATCATATACAATAAACTTTTATATAAAATCAGATAAAAATTTAAACAGTAAATGTAAACAAAGTGTAATTAATTTGATTTATTCATTTCTTCATATTTAGATGTGAATAAAATTACTAGAAATTCGAATATCTAAGCTAATTCTACTTAGCATATGTAACAATTGACAGTTTGAACCTAATTGCTATGGATATATTTAATATAACTGATAAATTGTAATAGTAGGTTTACAAATACATGCACAAACCCATTGATTCAAAAAGTATCTGGCCCTAATTTCTACAGTATTAAACAGATGGAAGATAAAAAAGTGATTTTTTAAATTCTCAATCGCAGAATAATGCTAATATAGCCTGAACAGGATAAACTATCCCTATTTTGCAGAGAAAAGTGTAGGTGACTAGCTGTGGACTCGAACTCACATCCCCGTCATTACACGTGACGATGCTTTTGCCGATTAAGCTAAACTACCCACTACAAATTCCTCAATAACAACTTGATAGTATAGTACTGTACTAGATATAACAACGCAAACAATCTCATACTTAATCATTACCCTGGCCTCTTGAAATAGATAAAAAAAATTTATGTCCTCTATAAACAATGCATGCGTTTACATCTCAACAATACAGACACGCAACAGCATATATAGAAATATATATATATATATAATAATTTTCCAGAGGATGTAGCAACCGTTACCAATATAGCATAAGAACTTACCTTAGGGGATCATTAACTAGATTCCTTAAGGGTCGTTCTCACAGTTTATATTTATATTATAAGGTTTTTAACTTTTAAATTTTCATATTCAAAAGAGACAGAGACTTCAAATTCGATATATTGATTTATTCACCACTCTATGTTAACATTGATAGGAAAGGTAAGACGACAAAAGAAAGAAAGAGATCTCGATGTTATGTAAACTCGGAGTTTTATCATGGCTACCGAATAATTGTAACATATTATTTACATATATATATATATATATATATTAAAAAAAATAATGGACTCTCCCATCATTAGACGACATATGAGGGTTCAACAATTTCTTACCAAACAACCACACAGATGATTTGTTTATAGTGATCAAATGTTTGTGTAGACATAAGCTCACCCCCTCCATCAAATCGACATTACCTCTACAGGTGCAACTGGATGCCACATGACAGATGTCGAAATGATCGCAGAGCAATGTGAAAGGAAGTGCTTTACTCAAGAACACAACACAACATCCAGTCAGGGACTTGAACCCACGATCTCGCAATTGTGAGTGCAACTCCCTAACCACTAAGCCATGAACCTTCACATAAAACCCATCCATCCATCTTTGCTACTATCCCTGGGAGGGTAATTGGGGCAGAGTCCTCTGATATTTCCTTCAGAGGATCCTGTCAGAAGTAACCTTCATTAGACCTTCTGGTTGGATTCCAAAGCATGTCCAACAGAGACTATGGATATTATCCAACCATTGATCTACCCCTAGATGTTCTGCTAGTTAGATTGGCTTGAAGAATCAGTCTTGTAATTCTTTCATGTGACACCCTAGTCACATGTCCATAGTACCAGCATTGTGAGTTCTCAATGCAGAGAAGTTGTGGTTCAACTTGGAGAGGCTCTTTGATCTCTGAGTTCTGCACATATTTAGTAACTTTACCCCAGAGATCTTCTGGAAGAACCCCAAAGTCATGAATGTTGGGATATATGTATGTGTGTGTATATATATATATCTTACTTGTTTCAGTCATTAGACTGTGGCCATGCTAGGATGCTACCTTGAAAACTTTTAGTCAAACAAATCAACCCCAGTACTTATTTTATTTTAAGCTTGGAACTTATTCTATCAATTTCTTTTACCAAACTGCTATGCCACAGGGACATAAACACACCAACACCGGATGTCAAAATCTGGTGGGGAACAAACACAGAAACAAAGACACACACAAACACACACACATACACACATATATGGTGGACTTCTTTCTGTTTCTGTCCACCAAATCCACTCACAAGGCTTTGGTTGGGCCAAGGCTGTAGTAGAAGACTCAGCCATGTCTATATAAAGCATTTCAATAACCTGTCAGAATATGTTTTCTGAAGATATATAAAGATGCTTTGAACAAAGAGAAGCAATGAACAGCAGCAAGGACCTTTTAACTTGAAGGGTACAAAGCAACCTCATATTGGTAATAATCAAATTCTTAACAGTATGGTTTATTATGAAGTGCCAAAAACTTTTGCTTATACTTCTGCGACCTAATCACTCACATAATTCCATTTTATCGACTGAAAATAATATTGTGTATTGTTCATTAGTCTGTGGGCATGCTGGGGCATTGCCTTAAAGGGTTTACATGAACAAGTCAACTCCAAGTACTTATTTTAAAGTCAGCTGGTTACACTATTGATTTCTTTTGTCAAACTGCTGAATTACAAGGACAGCAACAAACCAGCATCAGTGTTAAGTGGTGGTGTCAGACAAATGCACCCCCCCCACACACACACACACATACACACACATATGACAGGCTTCCAGACAGTTCTATTCACCAAATTCACTCACTAGTCATTGGTCAACCCAAGGCTATAGTAAAAGATACTTGCCCAAAATGTTGTGTAGTGGGACTGAACCTGAAACCACATGATCACAAAGCAAGCTTCTTAACGACACAACTATGGTGGAATGTATGCGGGGAGGGTCTTTTACTGTTCTTTTTTTTTCTCCTTTTGTATCTTTTCTTAGTTCTATTCAACTTTAAACATTAAAGTAACTTTCAACTGATTTCAAACAGATGCCATAGAATTATGCCACGGACGAGCTCACAGACATGTATGGAAGCTTTTTGATATGTCAGAGTAGACAATTCTATTGAAAAATAAATGAAAGAGAATGTAACAGTTTTTATGCACTTAAATGGCTGAAATAATTCATTCACAAATGTAAATATGTAATAAATATACTGTGTGTTCCATTACAATAAAAGGAGAATGCATCAGAGTAGATTTTAAATATGTGCATTTTTTTTCTGTAATAATCAACTATGCATAATTAACATTTGCAGAATGCTGAAGATATGATTTTATAGAGATAAAGAATATCATCATCATCATCAGTTGAGAGGCTGCACTAGGTTCCGATCTGATTTGGCAAGGTTTTTATGACTGGATGCCCTTCCTAATGCCAACCACTTGGAGAGTGTAGTGGGTGCTTTTTACATGCCACAGGCATGGATGCCATTGACCTGACACTGGAATCATCCACGACTAAGATTTTACCTGGCTTCACAGGTCTACTCAAGCATGGTATATTGCCAAAGGTCTTGGTCACCTATCTCTGCCTCCATGAAGCTCAATGCTCAAATGGTACTTTTTACATGCCACCGGCGTGGGTGCCAGTCAGATGGTACTGGCATCAGTCATGACTACAAATTCACTTGGTTCAACAGGTCTTCACAAGCATAGCATATCACCCAACGATTGAAGGGTACTTTTAATGGGCCAGTTACACAACACTGGCATCGACCATGACTACGATCTCACTTGGGTTGACAAGTCTTCTGAAGCACGATATATATACATACATATATATATATATATATATATATATATATATATATATATATATATATATATATAATAATAATAATATTAGGGATAAAATCCAAAATTACAGGTAAAAACTCAATTAAATATATTTTTCTATATGTGACAGTGGATTTTCACCGATGAGTTCATGAACCTTGGTTCTCTTCCCTAAAATTATATATTTATATATATATATCTGACTACTGACCGAGACCTTTGGAAATGTGCTGTGCGTGAGAAGACCCGGCAAGCCAAGTAAGATCGTTGCCAGTGCCCCTGGACTGGCTCTTGTGCGGGTGGCACATGAGATGCACCATTTTGAGCGTGGCCGTTGCCAGTACCGCCTGACTGGCTCCCGTAGGATTTTCGAGTGAGATCGTTGCCAGTGCCCCTGGACTGGCTTGTGCGGGTGGCACATAAAAGACACCATTTCGAGCGTGGCCGTTTTCGTGCGGGTGACACGTAAAAGCACCCACTACACTCTCTGAGTGGTTGGCGTTAGGAAGGGCATCCAGCTGTAGAAACTCTGCCAAATTAGATTGGAGCCTGGTGTTGCCATCCGGTTTCACCAGTCCTCAGTCAAATCGTCCAACCCATGCTAGCATGGAAAGCGGACGTTAAACGATGATGATGATGATGATATCATTATTATGATTATTTTACTTAAGTATAGTGATACTAATAACCTGGTATTAGAACTATATATAGTCTTGTTTATTTTTCTTTTTACTTTTTTCAGTCATTTGACTATGGCCATGCTTCAGAACAAAGTGTCAGCTGAGTAGAGCAGCAATAAAAAATCCAATAAATGACAAAGGAATAAGAACTTACGTCATGAACTTCATTAGCTTACACAGTTTCTACTATGAGATGCAATGCACTCATAGTTGTGAGCTTGTGTTATAGCTTTACTGGAGCTTCAAAAACAAAGTGCAATTTCTTTTTTATGTATTTAATTCTTTTCATATATATTTTTATATATATATATATATATATACATACATATATATATATATATATACATACATATATATATACATACATATATATATACATATATATATACATATATATATATATACATATATATATATAGGAGTAAATAAGAAAGTTTGGCAAGTTGATATACAAAAACTATTAAATATATTTAATACAAAAAATGTACATGTGTTTACATATAGAAAGGTCCGACTTACACAGAATAGAAATGATATCAGGAATTAAAGGGGTTTTACAAATTCAACAGCTGTTTCCGAGGGCTTGGTGGTCCAAAATAATGATATTGAATTGATTCCATCATTGGATAATACCAGCCTCCATCTTCAGTGAAAAATTTTATATTTGAGGTGTTGACAGGAGATTTTTCTATATAAACATATGCACATTTTTTTGTATTAAATGTATTTAATATTTTTCGTATATCGACTTACCTAACTTGCTTATCCTTACATTTACTCCTCTACCTGATTAAGTTTAAATCTCTTGAGCACTACATTCTACACAGAGAATATCTATCTCTCATCTCTATATATATATATATATATATATATATATATATATATACATACACACACATATATATATACACATACACACACTTATGTATAAATACACGCACACATATGTATGTATGTATGCGTTTGTGAATGTGTGCCTCTTTAAATTGATACTACATGATAGTTGTAAGCAAGTGTCACAATCATACAGAGTCATTCATTTCCAATCTTCTTTGAAACTATGTCTGGTCAAGGAGAACTATTACCTTATTTGGAAATAAGTGAGGGTTGACAACAGGAAAGGCATCTATCCATAGGAAATCTATCTCAATGAATTCTGTCTGACACATGCAAGCATAGAAATGTGGAGTTTAAACAACAATCATATATTTTGTGCATGTGTGTGTGTGTGTGCATGTGTGTGTGTATGTGCATGTATGTGTGTGTGTGCGTGTGTGTGTGTGTGTACATGTTTGCGGAGTGCTCAGCCACTTGCACATTAATTTCACAAGCAGGCTGTTCCATTGCCCAGCTCAACTAGAACCACCATCACCATAACCAATGGAGTGCCTGTTGTGTATACTATTTTCGTTAGAAGGGAAGTTAGTGCCCCTGACACTTTAAAGTTCCTCCAAGACTAGTGGAAGGAGAGTATCCTCGACAAGAGTAAATTCTACTAAAGGTGCTTAAAGATCATGTGATGGTGCTAAACCAGACAATGGACTAAGTCTAAGGCCCAAGTAGGCTACAGCAAAATTTGAAGTCAGAATGCAAACAAATACCACAAGATATTTCATTAGATGCTGAAATATTTTCACCAGTCCACAACTCTAGAATTACACTTTATTGACTCCAAAAATATGAAAGATGGGATTTGGACAAGGTAATATTTCCTCTGGCCATAAGGAAATATCACCTTGTTTGGAAACAGGTGAAGGCTGGCAACAAGAAGGGCAACTATCCACAAAAAGCCTGCCACAAATAAACTCTGTCCAACCCATACAAGCATGGAAAAGTGAATGTTAAATGATGATGGTTATATATTAAAAATGTATTATTTCGTATATTATCATTGTCTTATTAGAATTCCTAGTTTTACCTTTGAGATTTGGAGTAAGCTAAATCTAATTTGTATTTTTTTAATGTTTTTGGACAAAAGAGTCATCTGTAATGTTTGATGGAATCATCTACATGGCAATTTGCTTCAAATCACCAACCAAACAATAAAGGAGAGATTTATTAAAGCACTGAATTTATAATTATATAATCAATCAAATAAATATATGAATAAATGAATGAATGAATGAATAACAAGTATGCTTTTGAAATTTCATTTGCTTTTAATACTATGACTAAATAAAATGATAAAAAAAAAGTTAGTTGCAGGCAAGGCTGTGAGAGTTAGACAACCCTGTATGATGGATCCTGCTATGCAGGAGCTTGGGTCTCTTCTTTTCTACAGTAGCCTCTGTACAGAAGTCCCTCATGTATGAATAAATATATAAGGAAAAAATCAAATTCAGCAAATGAAGTGAAACCTATGGTAAGCACTCTATCTGAGGAATCAGCTATCATTTCACGCAGTAATTAAAAGATGATGTAATTTAACATATCTCTGTATCTGAAAATCCAAGATATACAAACAGTAATATTAGTTTCAAATTTTGGCTCAAAGCCAGCAATTTTAGGGGAGGGGTAAGTCGATTACATCAACCTGGTGTTCAACTGGTACTTATTTTATCAAACCCGAAAGAATGAAAGGCAAAGTCAATGTCAGTGGAATTTAAAGCCAGATCATAATAAGGATGGATGAAATGCTGCTAAGCATTTTTTCTGGTATGTTAAAGATTCTGCCAGTTTGCCACCTTATACAAACAATAATATTTCCATGATAAACACAATATGCAGTTTATACTATGTGTTCTCTACACATGTTTTGACATTGTGGCTATTTCTATCCTCTACAGTAGGTGTTCATAGTGTATCCTGGATGCAGATCCACAATGGTTCTTTGGGGGAACACTTTAGTACATTATGTTATCTATAATTCAATAGGTGGCACTAAATGCTGTACATAAGAAATCTTTAATTCATTCAAATTTCCTTAACTCACAGAGAAAATAAACAAAAGCTTAACAACTCAGAAAGAGAATATTTAAAAAATGCTTGGCTGAATTGATACACTTAACAGAAAAGGACACTTTGATCTTTGTTTAGATGAGGGACAACCATGGGCACATATTTCAGTTTAAATTTGATTGCCACCACACAGGACAAACAATTTCATATATACAGAAAAAAGGTGATCTGATGCAATGCATCAAAGATAGAGAGAGAGAGAGAGAGAGAGAGAGAGAAAGTGATTGGCTAATATGGTGTGTGTGTGTGTGTAGATAGATATATAGACAAATTAATATATAAATAGGTGCAGGTATGGCTGTGTGGTAAAGAAGTTCATGACTTGACCACATGATTTCAGATTCAGCCTCACTGCACAGCACCTTAAGCAAGTAGCCACCCATGCACTGTGGGTAAATCTGGCTGATGGAAACTATACAAAGCCTGATGTGTGTGTGTGTGTGTGTGTGTGTGTGTTTTTGAAGTAAGCAGTGTTTTTTCAACTACATTTTAAAGGGACTTTCCCTGGACAAAATATCACTGCCTGAAAGCATCCAAACAAAACACATGTGATCATCAATAATGTATTTATATATATATATATATATATATATATATATATATACATGAGTGCACACACATCTGTCTGTGCACCTATGCATCTGTGTGAATGTTTACATCTTGTGTGCTTTGCATAAAAACACACTGACCTACATTTTTCTGTTAAAAAATCGTTTGCTGGCTCTTTGCATTCAAAGACAGGTGGAATTAGAGATCCCTGACTTAAAAAAAAAATAATAATAACAGGTAAAGTTTAATAACAGAAAAGGTAACCAGCTGTAAAACAATGCCTCAATAATGTATTTTCATCTAAGCCATGCCAGGATTGGAAAAACAGATGTAAAAACAAATAGATATGTCTGTGTGCATATTTATATCTATTGCCAATATATATCAGCAACAAATGTAAACAACAGTGAAATACTGATGCTATTCAAGCCAAGTTCAAGTTGTGAATGTTCATTCTCCTCATCATAAACTGATGTTATCATTCTATTGACATTATTGTACACAAATGGCAATACATAGATTTCTTTTAATTAAAAACAAAAGAAAATAAAAAGAACTTAAGGAGGAAATGGTGATGATAAATAGACGCCAGTAAGCGACACTAGATATTTTTTGGTGGGTAAAATGCTAGAATTAAATTCAGTCCATTATACCCAGAATTGTACAAGTATAATCTAATGCTTCCTGAAAAGAATTAATTTGTAAAACTTAACATAATTATGGAGACATATGTAAATTTTTACACTTTGGACACTTATAAGGTGTTTGACATTTCTCCTCGATCAACCATCATATTATTTTATTAGTGGTCAAGCATCCATCATTGATAAGACCAAGGAAAGTCAAAATCACATGATCTGATGGTCTTGGCACTGGAGATGAGAAGGATTTATCTGCCTATTAGCGATATAAACAAGAGTGCATTTTGCACCAAAAGCCAATCTGAGAGCTTCTCTCTTGCTATCTACTGCAGTATAGTTTGTTCCAACAGAACATTCATTTTCAAATGAGGATGACTATTACCTTTCAGTCTTAATACTGTCTGTCACTTATATGTCTTTTGTAACAAGCTCACTGGCTAATTGCAACACCAGTGCCTTATCTGGCACTGTTTTTCTATATATCGCTGGTAGGGAGATGAGTCAGTTATCTCTAGTGGTCAAGTGTTCATCATTGATCAGACCAAAGAAGGTTGAAATCATGTGATCTGGTGGTTTTGGCACTGGAGATGGCAGGGATTTATCTCCCTCTTACCAATATAAACAAGCATGCATTTTGCACCTAATGTAATTTTGATAAAAATATCTGTTAAAATGAGATGTCAGTGTTATTTTCATTTTTGTGTAATTTAGACAACAATTTATTCACGGCACCCTGTGTCAAATTATTGTTGCATCTAAATAGTCTCTTTAACACTAGTTGATTTTTTAGGCTAGGATATGTATATATGTATGAAGGTGTGATTCGGTGGTTCGGGTATTCAGCTCACCATCATAAGATTGTGAGTTCAATTCTTGGCAGCATGTTGTGTCCTTGAGCAAGACACTTAAGTTCACGTTGCTCCAGTCCACTCAGCTGACAAAAATGAGTTGATCTTGTATTTCAAAGGGTCCAGCCTTGTCACGTTCTATGTCATGCTGAATCTTTCTGGGAAATATGTTAAGAGTATGCATGTCTATGGAGTCCTCAGTCACTTGCACATTAATTTCATGAGCAAGCTGTTCCATTGGTCAGATCAATAAGAATAGTGCCAGTTAATGGATGGATGGATGGATGGATGGATTTTTATATGATGCCAAAGACCTGAGATCTGTGAAGTTTATGAAGCAATACTACTTTCAGCAGTTTAATATTTTTCTATATTATCATATTGGATAGATCATGCACAACATATTTCAATGGAACCTGATATTGCAAAGTTTCATTTGTGAGATGTAATATTATTTAAAAGTCTGAACCCTCATGAACACAGGAATGGCTGAGTGGTTATGAAAACTGCTTTACAACCATGTAACCCCAGGTTTGATCCTACCATATAGCAATTTCAGCAAATGGATTCTATCATGGTCGCAAGTTGTCCAGTACCTTATGAGTAAAATTTGTTGTGCAGAAGTCCATTTCTTGAGTGTGTGTGTGAGAGGGGAGGCATGCACATGCATACATATGAAAACAGGAGATTGGAAAAATGTTTGGTATCATTTATTCACCATTGCACGTGTTTCATTTGCTAATAGGAATTTCAGAATTGTACATGTAGGAGAAACATGTAATAAATCTCTTATTAGAAATCCATCAGACAGATATTCAAATAACACACAAGTGGAGAAGATCTGTTGGTAAATTTCAATACACCTAATCACCCGTTTTAACAAATGACTACTGTGCAGGAAATATTTTCCAGAATTTTCAACTCTTATGCTTACCTCACACAAATATATATATATATATATAGTGGTAAAGATACACACATCTTTGAAAAAAGCAGATAAAATGGTGCATTTAGTCAAACAAAAAATATCTTTCAGTTCTGCCTGAAATGTAGGGATGCTCCCTTGTGACTTCCACAACAAAAATGGTAATGAACCAGTGACTGGTCCATTGCAAACCTATAAGCAATAATGCTATTGTTCATAAAATGCATGATAGAAAATAGAATCAACCCTATCACCTAAAATCCTTAGCATATCTCACCCAAATAACCTATGTAATCATTTTTGGTTTAAATTGAATCAGCGTAAGACCTCTTTCCAACCTGTTATTGCAATATGAAAATAGAATATGAGCTGCAATAATCTCTGCAAGAGTTTTAAAAGACTATAGGCACAAGATTCTCTTCCTGAAGCAAGCAAAACACACACACACACACACACACACACAAAAAAAAAATTCTACTTTTCCTGAGAAGCCACAAAGATGTAACTCTTAATCTGTTATTTTCAGGGTGCACAGGCTATGGGATAATAGCTGAAATTTCATTCTTCCTAAGGTTAGGGCACAAACAGATGGAAAGAAACATGATAGCCTTTTAGTTGCTATAGATCAATTGTAATGTGGAAAGCATCTCTTTGGTTCAATAACGGTATGCACCTGCTTGGCACAAGCCTGAAAGAAGGTTATAATGAACAGTTGGCAAATTTTCCTTTCAACATTCTAAATGTGATTCGGAAGGAAGAACAACAATGAATCTAGTAACAGTCTGGTCATGTTTAAGGTTATAGTTACATTATATTTGGCTGTATTGAAATTTGCCAACAGATCTTCTACAATTGAGTTCTAATTACTACTACTTTATATAAAGTTTTATTTACTTTTCTTCTGTTGTAAAATCTTCTTATTTAAAATTGAAAGAAAGATGTTAAAGTCTAATGTTGAAAATTTGTGCACAAAGTGAAGAAATAAAGGAGCAGTTTTCACATGAATAACAAAGTTTGGTGTAGTTATAATCAAAGTTTCACTTATTTTCTTTATTAAAAGGGCAGAGTTAGTCGAAACTTTCTGCAATAAATGAATAAACTAATGCAGAAAGAGCTATTTTGTAGGCATACAGCTGCTATTACTTTTCAATATCTAGGAATATCACATGCATACGCACATGCACACACAGAGGCAATAGCTGGTGTTTTTAATCACTAATTTCCCAAGGGGTTTTTATTGGTCTCTCTGAAGTTGCACCATGACAAAATAAATATCATAATACTGAAATCAAGTAAAATACAAATACAAAAATAAGTTATCGAAAAATAATTGACATATGGATAGATGTTACATTAAAATTATGATTAATATAAAATTTATAATAGTCCAACCCATTCCAGCATGGAACATGGATGTTAAACACTGACACTTTGTGTTGAAGATGTGGGCTTTATACTGGATGAATGTGACTGCACCATCTTTGTCTCCATCAGGGTTGAACTGTCTGTGAGGATTTAGGAACATTCCATTGTTCATATTGAGAACTAACATTGGCTCAGAAGATGAGAATGTTCATTCAAGAACTCTGACCATTGTGTTGTTGCATTCTAAATTCATTTTGGTAAAGGATCTACCACAACTAACAAGTGACAGAGTTTCCTGGTGCAGTATTGTGAAATGCACCTCAATTACAGCTGCTTGAAGAAGAATCTATGTTGTCTGTGGATTCCTAGGCTGAAACACTCAAAGCTAATAACAGTGGCTGGTCACGCCCTCTGACATGGAAAAATCCCCAGGCCAATCATGATTCTATATTCATCTTCTTTTACCATCCATAACTAACTCTCACCATCATCATCATCATTTAACGTCCATTGTCCATGTTGGCATGGGTTGGATGGTTTAACTGGGCTGGCACCAGACTCCAGCCTGATTTGGGATGGTTTTTCTATGGCAGGATGCCCTTTCTAATGCCAACCACTCTGAGAATGTAATGGGTGCTTTTATGTACCACCAGTACTGGTACCATTTGCACAACACCAGGGTGCATTAACATGCCACCAGCACGGGTGCCAATTTGCATGACACTAGTATCTGCCACAACTGTGATTCTGCTCAACTTGATGGGTCCTCCTCCCAAGCATGACATAATTATTTCCTTATTGCCCACAAAGGGCTAAATATAGAGAGGACAAACAAGGACAGACAAAGAGATTAAGTCAATTACATCGACCCCCAGTGCATAACTGGTACTTATTTAATCAACCCCAAAAGGATGAAAGGCAAAGTCAACCTCAGCAGAATTTGAACTCAGAACGTAACGGCGGACAAAATACTGCTCAGCATTTCGCCCGGCATGCTAACGATTCTGCCAGCTTGACAAGCATGACATAATGCCAAAGGTCTTGGTCATTGCCTCTGTGAGGCCCAACACTCGAAAGAAACTCAGCCACTTTGCCTCTGTGAGACCCAATGCTTGAAAGGAACTCAGCCACCTCAACTTGTGAGGCCCATATCATTTTCTCTCAAATCAGTTTCTTCAATCCCTCAACAGAACATTTTCAACATAGGTAAATAAACAATTTAAGCAAAGGGTTTCATTTTCTGTAGGAAACTGAATGAAGTATGTACAAGAAGCATGCACAGTTGTGAAGTTGGGCTCTGAATGTAGATCTTGTTTCTAGACTAGACAGAAATAATCTGAGTATAGTCCATAGGATATATATGGTTAACTTGCATAGAAAAATGGAGGAGAAATTAACTGAGTATGTAATAAGAAAAAGACAAGCTAATGTGTAAAGGTGAAGCAGCTACAGCAATGAGAATTTATGATGTAAATCAGTTCTCAACCACTTTTTGCCTATGGACCCTTTTAATTTCTATTTTAATCAACTGGACCTCCATAGCCATTCAATGTATTCTAAAAAAAAATCCTGTTTTCTTGTAATTAAATATCATTAGGAATTATATAAAAATTAAAATATTTTATGTATTGTAAAAGTACAAGCAATTCATTGCATGTAAATTTTCAACAACAAAATCTCATATGGATCCCACAAGGGCCATATGGACCCCATTTGAGAACCACTGATGTAAATAAACAACACAGACTAAGATAAAGGTTTTGTTTTTGTCTTTTATTTTTTTTTTTTTTGTTGCTGTTTGCTCAATCAGCAGAATCCATGACCAGTAAGCTTGATACCATTAATGTTCTATTTAAACCGTTGTAGGTTAACATCTGCAGGGAGAAGACACCAAAGAGGCATTCCAAGACTCTGAATAAAAAGGACTGAGAATAGTGATTAGTAAGGAGCCAGGAGAAATAGGACACACAGAAGGTGATGAGAGAATGGAAATATGAGTGGGTTGGGATGTTTGAATAGCGAATGTATGAAACAAGGTAGCTCTGAGAAACAGAGGTTGTTATAGTAACAACAGAAAAGACAGAGAGATGAGACAACATGCCTGTGAGCCAGAGGCTGGAGTGTGTAGATTAATAACAGATTAGTAGTCAAGTGGCCCTTCTCTGGATGTGGTCCAGGATGTCTGTGTGTTCATAGCATCAGTGCCATACCAACAGTGGGAGCAATACATTTGAGCATTATAATGTCAGCAGCTGTAGGGAGCTGAAATATTTTCTTGCACTGAAGAGAAGGAGCAATCTTTGGGATTCAGTCTTAACACTATTAAGAATGTCCTTTCACAGAGGAAATCCAGTGATAGTGAGGCCCAGTATTTGGAGCAACTGTGAGGGATCTAGCTGAGTACCACTTATAATCAGTGGAAGTAAGGTACAGGAATGTTTTCTTGATATGAGTAGTGCTGGAGTTAGGTTTCTCTTCATTTTCTTTCTTTCTTTTTTGCTGATAAAAGAGATAAGTTTAGTGTGGCCCCACTGTAGAATGCTCACAGTCTTTGTTTAGAAAATCATTGCCAGTTTAGTGCACAGTGTGGAAGATACATGGTTGGAGAAAGTAAGGTAGGAATGAAAGGATACATCATCTGCATATGAGCGAGCATTGTTGGATGTGATGATAAGTAGGTCATTGATGTATAGAAGGAATAGATGAGGGGACAAAACCAAACTCTAGGTAGGATGCTGACAGTGAAATGCGTTCATGTAAGGAATGCATAAGAAGACATGAGAAACAGGGAGATTACAGACAGCACAAGATTGACAGGAGAGTAAAAATTCACTAATGTGGATCTATTCAATCCCTGCCAGTAGATAATGACAAATATTATAAAGAAGATATTGGTTTGAACAGAGAGACATGGACTCTGTAAGTTTCAGTACAGACAAACTCTCTAGGAGAACTGTAACGTTGAATAAAAACACTGATATGCAGCAGAGCAGATTCTTTAATCGTATTGCAACCATCATCTCTCATGCCAGTGGCAGTCCATGATGTAAAACAGTTTTTTTTTTTTTCTGTGGCTGTTTGTGTCTGGATGACAAAAGACTGCGACAAGCTGTAAGATGCTGAGACCCATCCAATCAATGCCAGTATGGAAAACAATGCAAATGATTATAAATTATATATATATATATATATATATATATATAAACCAATGATTATATAAATAGTTTTATTATAATAGATATTTAGTATGAAGAATATTTCAACTACTGGCTTAGATTAAAATTCAGAACCAAAATAACCTCATTTACATTAAAAGAAATTTGAAAACAGAGAATTTCTTCTCGCCTATCAAATTATTGCTTTCTAAAAAAGCTCCGTGTTAAAGTTAGAATCTAAACCTGAATAATTGACTAAGGATATTATTTTACAGAACACCCTCAACTACACCTTTGCTGGCAATTGATCTTGCAGTCTGTAACTGGCAATCGATGCCTTATCAATTAAGTTACACTGCTATTGCTGTGCTTGAATTATCATGGTTCAGTCATACAACTACACTGTCGCTGACACATTTATTATTATAACCCAATATATTTTTAACTCTACAAATTCTTTATAGAAAAGCATATTAAAAGCCAATATATAACAGTTTACTGAGGTGATAACAGGAGAAAGAGGAACAACAAGGGTCTCTAAAAATAGGCAGTCATAAATTAACTTAGTTTTTATTAGTAACACTTTTTGGTATTGTAGCAGCCAGTGGAATTGAAATAGACAGACAGTAGAATGCCAAGCTAACTACTTTACTATAAATACATAGTTTTGTTCATTTAATTTCAAGTTCAAATCTTGCCTTCTCTAAATTGTGCAGTTAAAATATATATATATATATATATATATATATATATATATATATATATGTACCAGTATATTCTTTCAGTTATACCATTTCCAAAGATTGGCCTTGTGCCAAGTGAAAAGAAATCAATATTACTGTTATCAAAAACAAATATGTAATTTTCTAAAAACCATAAAATTTACAATTTCAAAATATGATGAATAGATGTTTATACACTTTTTTATTTCTTTAAAGATTTGAGGGGAAGGGGAATGAACCTTCAGAAAAATTCTAAATGGATTTTTTTTTTTTCCATTTAAAAAGTGAAACATTGCATAAAATACAAACCCATCATTGTATCAATATAAAATTAAATTCACCATTGCTTTACTGCATCTAGCCTACTCATTTGTAAATCAAATGAAATACTAGCTATTAAGGGCTTTAATCTAATAAACATATCTTTCGGTAACTATTTCGTTTTTCCTCCCATATAAGGTAACTTTGTTTACTTTTTTACAGTGTAACCAATAACATTTGTTTCTCTTCCTCTAATCTTATTTTCCAATGTTCACAAGTAATTTCTAAACATAGATGAATTGGAAGCCTCACAATATAAATAGCTGTAGCTTGCGGGCAGAGTTTAGAAAGAAACAAAATAATAATAATAATAATAATAATAATAATAATAATAATAAACCAAAACCCTGTTTTATTGAGGTAGTTTATTCTTCATATCCACAATTATAATGCACCTGATGATCAAAAACACCCATCTCAAACAAAAATAAATGGGGTTCCATATATATTTAACATTGTATGGTAGTAATTTTTTTCTCTAAGGAAATTAGTACTTCAAAATATCCATTTACTCATTGCTAGAAAAATAATGGAGTCAACCTCTTGAGAGAACTTCCTAAAAGATTGGGTGACATTTTAACCATTAAATTATATCTAAAAATAAATAAATAAAATGAAGGAAAAGTATTATACATGGAAAAATAAGAAATTCAAAGTGGAGTCATATGAAACTTGTGTATTTTCATTATTTGATAGTATTTTGGTCTCTTGACATGAAATTTCAAGTTGATGCATTACACTGTAGTAAACAGTATAAGTGTATGCATATATTTGTTTAGTGTAGAGTGTGGAGCATAACAGTCTCTATTATACTTTTTGCTTTGTTTTCTCACCATACACTTGTGAAATAAATATACATGTGTGTGTGTGTGTGTGTGTATGTATACACAAACATACTCATCATCATCATCGTCATCGTCTAACGTCCGCTTTCCATACTAGCATGGGTTGGACGATTTGACTGAGGACTGGTGAAACCAGATGGCTACACCAGGCTCCAATCTGATTTGGCAGAGTTTCTACAGCTGGATGCCCTTCCTAACGCCAACCACTCAGAGAGTGTAGTGGGTGCTTTTACGTGTCACCCGCACGAAGGCCAGTCAGGCGGTACTGGCAACGGTCACGCTCAAAATGGTGCATTTCATGTGTCACCCGCACAAGAGCCAGTCCAGGGGCACCGGCAACGATCTCGCTCGAAAAATTTCATGTGTCACCCGCACAAGAGCCGGGCCAAGGGCACTGGCAACAATCTTGCTCAAAAATCCTACGACAGCCCCGCACAAGAGCCAGACAAGGGGCACTGGCAACGGTCTCGCTCGAAGAATTTCATGTGTCACCCACACAAGAGCCAGTCCAGGGGCACTGGCAACGATCTCGATCGAAAATCCCACGAAGGCCAGCCAGGCGGCACTGGCAACGGCCACGCCCAAAATGGTGCATTTCATGTGTCACCCGCTCATGAGCCAGTCCAGGGGCACTGGCAACGATCTCGCTCGAAAATCTCATGAAGGCCAGCCAGGCGGCACTGGCAACGGCCACGCCCAAAATGGTGCATTTCATGTGTCACCCGCACATGAGCCAGTCCAGGGGCACTGGCAACGATCTCGCTCGATAATCTTACAATGTGAGATATTCAGTAACAGAATATATATATACTGTATATGTATATAAATATAAAATGTCAGTGTGCGCATGTAATAAGCTGACATGGGTACAACATTTAGTGGGGTATATTAATTTCTAACAAATTGGTTAAAGAATTAATATCATGTGTGTATGTGCGTGTGTCTAAGTGTCACTCTTTCCTAAAGAACCTATTCTGCCCTATCCCTTTCTCTCATACATTAACCCCCATCTACTAGCATAAAACCCTTCCCCACAGGTTTCATAGACTTGTGAGCTGCATGACAACCTCACTAGTGTTGGTGGCACAAGAAAAGCACCAACTGTAAAGTTGTTAGTGTTAGGAAGAGCATCCAGCCATAGAAACCAAAACAGACACTGGAGTACAATATAGTCTTTGGATCGATTGGATCCAACCAAACCGTTCAGTATGTCAGTATGGAATATGGATGTTAAATGATGAAAATGAGGAAATGATAAAATTCCACAATTTGTGTGTTTACAATTCCACTATAATAAAACACAAGAGGAAATTTGAAATAACTGTATTTAACTCACATTACTCTAGTCAGATACAATACTTATTTATTCACATTGCTTTGAGTTAATCATGCAATATCTTGTAGCTTTGAGATTTTGTTGATGTGATTGGCTGCTTTTAGAATGACATTGCAGATTAGGTGCGAGAGGTCAGGAATGGCTGGTTTGAACATAAAACAGGTACAATATTTGGGCCAAATATGGCTGGTTTAAATGCTAAAGGGTTATACAATATTATTTTATGCTCAAATAAGTTACAAATAATTATTTCTAATTTAGGTACAAGGCTAACAGTTTTGAGAGGAGAGGCTTGGTCAAAGCCATCTACCTGAGTATTTCACTGGTACTTTATTTTACCAACCCTGGAGGGATGAGAGGCAAAGCTGACATGAGGATTTGAACTCAGAACATAAAGAGCCAAAGTATTTTCTTGTTCCCCTAACATACTAATGTTGGGCCTCATGGAGGCAATAACCAAGACTTTTGACATTATGTTGAGCTTGAGAAGACCTGTCAAGCTGAACAAAAGCACAGTCGTGGCAGATACTGGTGTCACACAAATGGCACCCTTGCCAGTGGCATGTAAAAGCACCCATTACACTCTCGGAGTGGTTAGTGTTAGGAAGGGCATCCAGCAATAGAAAACCATGGCAAATCAGACTGGAGTCTGGTACAGCCTTCCAGTGTGCCAGCCCAGTCAAACCATCCAACCCATGCCAGCATGGACAACGGACGTTAAATGATGATGAAGATGATGATGATTCTAACAATTCTGCCAGATCACTGCCCTTATATTGGTAATAATATAAATAGCATGTAACATTAATTCACTTACTTATGAACCAATGATACACAGGGATACCAGAACCAAACACAAGTCTTCTGAATTAGACAACAACATTAGCAACACAGTAATTAAGTAGTGTACAATGCACATCATTAATTGTAAAATGATAGAAAGGAAAAAAATTAAACCGACTTGAAATGTTCTTCCCAATTTCACTTTTTATAAAATTATAACGGATTAAAATATAAATTTGTACAAATCCAGAATCAACACATTAACTTCCAGGACAGATGCAGTTTACTCCCTGGAGATAAATGAACCCCAGTTAAAGAGGCCTTGTTCTATGTAGTTATTTGACTTCCTAGAAATAGAAACCAAATTTCCCTCAATTTCCCACTGTAAGTGATTATGTCTAGAATACCTTTGATCTTTTGTCAGCTAGATTAGGACACATCATCATCACCATCATCATTTAACTTCTATTTTTCCATGCTTGCATACATCAGATACAGTTTATTTGAGGCAAATTTTCTATGGCTGGATATCCTTCTTGTTGCCAACCCTCACTTGTTTGCAAGCAAGCTAATATTTCTCCATGACCAAACACTCTCACAGAATATTGGAAATGAAGGACACAGCTTGTACGATAGTGACACTCATTTATGAGTATCATGCCATGTCAAGACAAGGACACACACACGCACACACATATGTATGTATTATATATATATGATAGGCTTCTTTCAGTTCCCAGCTACCAAATTCACTGACAAGGCTTTGGGTGGTCCAGGATTATAGAAGAAGACATTTACCCAAGATTTCATACAGTAGGACTACTGGACCCAGAACCATGTGGTTGGAAAACAAACCTCTTATCACACAGCCACACCTAAAACAATAAAAACAAAGCCAGAGAAAGGAAAACCAGATGCTTATATTCTGGGTGGATTGAATAAAGAAAGGAAATTAAATGGTGAAATGTTGATGCTTCATTTGGGAGCTGTTTTTTGTGTAAAGGTGACATGATGTGTACCAGGCATCAACATAGGATCAAATAGAATTGGGGACTAGGATCTGATATTTGCTCAAAACATCTTTATGTATAAACATTATGATGTTTGTTGTATCTACTATGATGTCAATGTACATGAGAAGAAACCATTAACAGTTTTCTTCTCTCTATACACAGAAGCGTTGATTTTTAGCAATTAACTAAGATTCATGTAATACTGTCAGCATTAATCAATATATTATTAAGTTGTAATTGAAATAATAACAAAACAAAAACTGATTGTAGGTGATGGCAAGCCAGACAGGCTATTATAGCTTGGTTATATAACTCTAAACTTGAGTCATTAGATTTACAATAATAGTAATAATCTTCTCTAATGTTCGCACTTGGCTTGAAATTTGGGAGGCAGAGTAAGTCAAATGCATCAGCCTCAACGCTCGACTGATATTTTTTCAACACTGAGGGGATGAAAAACAAAGTAAACCTTAGTAGTATTCATGCTCAGAATATAAAGCAAGAAGAAATGCTACGGAGCATTTCGTCTAGCATGCTAACAATTCTGCCAGTCCACTGTCTCAATATTTCTACTGAAGGAACACAGCCTGAAAGAAGGTAGTCAGTTATATCAACAGAAGTGCTCAGCTGAAACTTATTTTATTGACCCCAAAAGGATGAAAGGCAAAATCAACCTCAGCCTGGATACTATGAACATCTACTACAATAATACTCTTGAGTCTTTCTCCGTCACAACATATGAATGAGAAAGGACGGGGGGATAGATGAATAAGGATGGAAGGAAGGAAGGGGTGATGGAAGTTCTACTGTGAAAAAAAATCAAAATGGCATTTCAACTCTGCATGAGTATATGTGTGTGTATGTAAAAGAGAGGTATGTGAAAGTCTGTGTGTGTGTGTGTGCGTATGTGTAAAAGGGAGGTATGTGAAAGTTTGTGTGTGTATGTGTAAAAGGGAGGTATGTGAAAATTTGTGTGTGTATGTGTAAAAGGGAGGTATGTGAAAATTTGTGTGTATGTGTGTGTGTGTGAGCGCGTGCAATGGAAGTGGGATGGTGAACATTCAATGCTGAAAAGAAAAATCAAACAGCGTTTCAACTATGTGTGAGTATATGTGTGTATGTGTGAGCATGTACAAGGGAAGTATGTGTATGTCTGTATCTGAGATTATTATGTACCTTATTTTGTGCCTTATTTATATATAAATTACTACAATTAGCCGTCATTTTTAACAGCACAGGGCCAGCTAGTATGATTATTATGTCGCAGGAAAGAATTGAAAGATGGATTCATCAAGTCAAGCAAACAAACAGAAAACGTAGGGTGTAGACGTAGAGTGAGATGGTTGGATAATATTCATAGTTTCAATTGGTTGCACTTGGGAACCCAGCTGGAAAGTGTAAAGATGGTTGCTTCTGATAGAACCCTATGGTAGAGGTGCCTGAGGACTCTATCCATATGACCCAGGAACAGCGAGTGGAGAAGATGGATGGATGAATGGATGTGTTATACATTAAGACAAATCAAATTCTTTAATAATTTTCATAGTAATGTTGATCTATGTTTCTGTTGACTTTAGAATTATCAAACAACTCTAGATAGAACCAAATGTCCATGTATATGTAATGCAAACAACACTTACAAAACTCATATGCACACGCGGTCCCGTTACAAAATTATTCCTGATAAGATCAACTCACTCAAAAAGACATCCCTAAAGTTTCAATAAACTTATAAATAATAAAACCCACCAACATAACACAATAAACATAACATTTCTCTTCAAAGCAGAAATTCTCAATTGCTGCTCATCCATTGAATCATGCAATGCATGTTATCTCTGTATGCATTAATCATTTATATAGCATTCCTAAATAGATTATAGCTCCTGCTTCCTGTAAATCACTACTTTATAAATCAATGTTTTTGTAAGTCATTTTTTATTGTTATTATTATTATTTCGATTTTGATCTTATTTTGCTTCCGTTATAAGAACTACAAGGGGTCCTTGACATCCTGTTGCCAATTTTGGTTTTTGTCAAAGACACTTGGTCACAAATGTTTTATTCTCTACATTATAATTTGTTGGAATTCAATGATCACGAAAAATTAACAGAATTGAATTAACAACTTATTGTATGATTGATCCTCTGATGAGTGAAAGGTTGGTATATCTGGCCAATAGCTCATTCAGCTGACTACCTGTGTAATAGAAGTCTGCTCAACCAGGACAAACTTCAGGCTACGTAAAATAAGTATTAATTTAATTGGCAGTGTATTTTCATGTGTTTGTCTATCCCCCAAAGGACTGTAACTCTGATCTTATTGGACTTATTTCCCTTGCTACTTTATAACTAGTGCATTACCTGTCAAATAACAGTTAATGTTGGGAACATACTTTTGCTATTGCTGGTAGTATCAAGTAATGTTACATCTGTAATTATCTGAGAGTTTAAAAAAAGGAACATTTTAAATATTGCAGCTATGCAACATAACCTGATACCGTTTATTCCCCTTTGTCCGCCATATTATATATACAAATTACAAAACATCCCTTTTATCTACAACAGGATAATCAGATATATTTTTTTGATATGAAGTGAAGAAACAATTTATCTATTATCGCTTACACACACACATCTAACCATTGATCTTACAAATTATACAAATCAGTGAGGGAGCTCAATTTGCTAAAGATAGCAGTCAAATGTTTGTCAAATCGCACCCTACCATCTTAAAAATGCAAAGAACTAGCTGTATTAAATATTTCTAGATATATTTGAGGAAAATACAGGTTGGTCACATCTGGGATGTCTTTCACCCATAGGTCACTAACGATCGAGCAAAGCTGAGGGTAAAAAACAATCAAGTTTAAAAATAGGCATCTTGGAGTAACCTGCTAGAAATAGCAGCCCAAATTTCCTCGAGTTCTTAGATACACTTTACCTAAAAGAAAAAAAGACAAGACGGTCACAAGGGAACGTCTTTGATCATAATAAACAACAATCTCATAATTAAAGAGTCAGTTGGGAATAGCAATGCAAAAGAAAGATAAACAAAAACGAAAATAAAACAGCGACGGTGTAAAAATCGCGATACAGGCGCCATTATAGAAACATACATTTGACAACCTGTAGAGAAAACTAACTTGTTACTATGGTTACAGCAATAACCCTTGAAAAAATGCTGCTGCTGCTTCTTCCATCCACCCAAGCAATGTACCCCACCCAAGCAATGTACCCCACCCATTCATTGTTGTGTATTTAATTTTATGCAACACATAAAAGTTTTCAAAATTGAAATTGATGGTGAAGGGGGGAGGGGAATATCGAATAAATTCGTTTGAATGGTTTTTTGATTCTGTTCTCCGCCCTTATACACACACACACACAGACACACACAAACACAGACACACACACAAACACACTCTCTCTCTCTCACACACACACACATATCATGATGTAAAGACAAAGTAGAAGATGGGGAGAGGGGATGACACAAAGAGAAGACAGGAATATAACGAGAGAAATGAGTACAGAAATAAGCTAGAAATGGGAATGAAGACAGACAGGCAGACAGATATGCAGACATAAGAGACAGAAAAGGCAATGAAGAAGAGGGGAAGAGATAGACATAAAGATAGAGAAGGGGTGGGGAATTGAAAAAAAAAACGGGGGGGGGGAGGAATCTAAAATATAAATAAACTAGAAGAAATCAGAAAGAGGTAAGTATCGGTATGAGGTGAATGATAGAAAACTTGATATTGAGTAGGTCGGTGAGGAGACGGGGGGAAAAAAAAAACCTTTAAAAAATCGAACAACGAAATAGGGAAATTGGGAGACAGACAGACAGGACGGCGGGACAGATAGAGAAAAGAAAAAATAACCATTATTATTATTATTATTATTATTATTATTATTATGTTCATTATAAAAAATAAAGGAAATATTTTCTTTTCGCTATTCTATCCTTATATCTTTAGAAAGCGAAAAAAAATAATACAAAGTAAGGAAAAGTAATAGAGGAAAACGAAGCTGCGATCGATCTTCCCTGCCTTTTTTCCCCTCCCTGCATCTTGCGTCTCCAACATTATCCTATATCAATGTCTGCTTCTCTTCATTCAGCTTAATTCAAGTCTTGCTTTAATTACTTCCTCTTTGCACACCACACCAGACCAAACCCGAACCTGTCACTTTTAATTTTGGAATTTTTTTGAAAAAAAGAAAAAAAAAATGTTAACTTAAAACAAAACAAAAAAAGATATATATAAATGTACAAGAATATGTTCTTCAAATGTTATATAAATACTGTAGGTGGTGGTAGGGCTGTGGTGGGATGACAGTGGTGGTGGTGGTGGTGGTGGTAGTAGTAGTAGTGGTGGTGGTGGTGGTGGTGGTGGTAGTAGTAGTGGTGGTGGTGGTGGTGGTGGTGGTGGTGGTGGTGGTAGTAGTAGTAGTGGTGGTGGTGGTGGTGGTAGTAGTAGTAGTAGTAGTGGTGGTGGTAGTGGTGGTGGTGGTGGTGGTGGTGGTGGTAGTAGTAGTAGTGGTGGTGGTGGTGGTGGTGGTGGTGGTGGTGGTGGTGGTGACAATGACTAGTGTTTATGTCGATGACAACAGCAGCAGCAGCAGTAGTAGTAGTAGTAGTAGTAGTGATGGCGGCGGTGATGGTTATGATGGTGATGGTGATGTGGGTGGCAATGGTGATTTATTTTCGTCTTGGCAGAAAAGTGCCTTTTTTTTTTTATTTTTGCCACGAGACAATTGAATTGATTGTTACAGAGTCTAGTCTATTAAATTGATATTTTTAGTGTATTACTGGTATTTAATTTATTCTGAGTGGTTAGATGAAATATGAAATCGGTTTACAGGTAAACTGAACTGAGGAAAAGAAAGAAAGAGAGAACGGTGGGGGAGGGGGGAATATGAAAAAAAAAAAAGTTGACCAGAAAGTAAAGAAAGGAAGGGGACAGAATTGGAGAAGGGATGTGGAGAAGGGGGAGGAGACAGTGATAGGGAGAAAGGAGAGAACAGATGGAAAGGAAGAAAGAAAGAAAGAAAGAAAGAAGGGGCGACAGTATTGGCGGGAAAAGTAAGAGAAAAAGACAGAGATGAATGAGAGTTGAGGAGAGAGATGGAGAGATGGAGAGAAAAGAGGAGACTGATAAAGAGAAAGGAGTAGAGAGAGGGGATAGAAACGGAGAAAAAGAAAGAGACGGGGATGGAAAGGAAGGAGGGAAGAAATGGAGAAAAGGAAGGGAACAGAGAGAGAGAAAGAGGGGACAGGGCGGGGGAAAGGGGAAACAGAGGTGGAGCAGAAGGAGGGGACAAGAATGGAGAAGGAGGGGACAGGGATGAAGAGGAAGGAGGGAATATAAGGGAAGGGGAAGTCAGACATGGAGGGTTAAGTAGTAAGTTGAGAAATGGAGTGAAAGGAGGGGGCAGCGAAGAAAAGGAGGGGACAGCGAATAAAAGGAGGGGACAGCGAATAAAAGGAGGGGACAGCAAATAAAAGGAGGAGAGATGAAGATGGAGAGAAAGGAGGGGAGGGGAGACAATATGAAAAGAAAGAGTAGGATGAAAAAATCAGGGGGCGGAAGAGAGAGAAAGAGGATAGTGGGAACTAGAAAAGAAAGATTAGGGGATGGGTAATGGCAGTGACAAAAGTTAAGGAAACCGGTAGGGATGAAAAAGAAAACGATGAGAAAGGGAGAAGGAAAGGTGGGGAAGAGAAAATAAAGAGAGAGAGAAATGGAAACGGGGCGTGGAGAGAAAAGGGATTAAGAAAAGGGATCAACAGGTGAAAATAAAGATAGAACAGCATGGAATCTACTGTTGAAAGAATCGATATGTGAGTATTTGCATGTTATTATTTGTAGCTTTATCGGGTTCGAGATTCAGCATTCCTGTTCACATGCACGCGCACAATTTTCACAAGGTAAAGGTTGACAGTGTGGCGGCACATGGCCTAGTAGTTAGAGCAGCGAACTCGCGATCGAGGGATCGCGGGTTCGAATCTCAGACAGGGCGATGTGTGTGTTTATGAGTGAAACACCTAATCTCCACGCTGCTTCGGCAGAAGGCAATGGCGAACTTTTGCTGACTCTTTCGCCACAACTTTCCATTCTCTCTTCCCTCCTGCATCTAGCAGCTCGCCAATGAAACCGGGAAACCGGCCTTTATGAGCCAGACATGGCTCGAGAAGGAACAGACAACAAAGACTGGCAGTGACTTCGAAGTTTCGGCTAAGCTGTCTTCGTCAATCTCACAATGATAGGCGCTTCCCTTGTAAAAATAAAAACACAATATTCTATTTAAAAGTATTGCATGATCTTTCAATTAATACTTCATTTTCCGGGGTGTTTTTAAAAAAAATTTATAACTACTAACAAAAATAAACACACATACACGCTATGTAAATATATATATATATATATATATATATATATATATATATATATACTCTTTTACTCGCTTCAATCATTTGATTGTGGCCATGCAGGAGCCTGCTGCCTTTAGTAGAACAAATCGACCCCAGGACTTATTCTTTCTAAGCCTAGTACTTATTCTATCGGTCTAGTTTGCCGAACTGCTAATTTACAGGGACGTAACACACCAACATCGATTGTCAAGCGATGGTTGGAGGACAAACACAGACACACAAGCACATACATATATATATATATATATATATATATATATATATATATATATATGAGAGGTACAGGTTTGAGTCCCGTGGCTGTTTGCTGACATCTTTCGAAATTTACTTTCTTCTTTTTATTTTGGCCACCGACTTGGTCAGTCACGCTTCTTTGTGCTCCATCATTTTAAATCTCTTTTTTTTTTTTTTTAAATCCTTGAAATATTCATGTAACGCAACGCACTCCTTGTGTTTTCTACCCATTTGTAAACATATTCTCGGAATATATTTTGTGCGATATTCACGTCTGTTTCTTTCCTTTCTTTTGCCTCTCATTTTTACCTTCCCCCTTTCTCTCCCTCCCTAATACTCCCCTCCGTTTCTTGTCCCTCTGTCCTCCCCGACTCTTTCTTTCTCCTCCCACTGTCACCGTGACCCGTGGCTATCTAAACCCTTCTTACTCTTTTTCTGTTGGCCACTAACTTGATCAGTCACGCTCGTTTGTGCTCCGCCACTTTCCCCGCCACGGCTTCTTTACTTCTTCCTGTATCACCCCAAAAGACTTTGAGAAAATTTTTGAAATATCCTTTGTATTTTTTGAAATTTTTTTAACTTTTGAAAAATTTTAAAAAAAGAAACATTCTGGAATTTCAAATGAGAAGTTCCAAGGGCCTCCTCGCTGTTCATGTAATCTATTAAAACCTCACCTCTTCACACTGCCTCAGTTTCACATCACCTTTTCTTAATTTCAATATTTCGTTTTGTCATTTTTCATAATTTTTTCTTCATTTTTCTCTTCATTTTTCAATTCTGTCGTCTTTCATTCTTAGTTTTTTGCTTTCCCCATCACTATTTGCTAATTTCTCAATTATCACTTCTTTCCTTCTACCTGTTCATTCCTCCTGTTACATTCACAGTGCCTTAACTCGTACTTATACCAACTTAGCTTCAGTTCTCTTAGCATAGCGTCCCCCGTTTCTCTCCGACACCCCTCTCACTTCTATCCTGTTGTTACTCTGTACTAGACTTCTTCCTTCGTTCTGCCCTTCCTGTGTCTTCAGACCTTTAGGACTTCATTTCTTTTTGCGTTACCCACACTCACCTGTCTGATATCCGTAGGGCTTCTTTCTTTCTTTCTTGTATAATTATTATAATCATTTTAGTTTATCTTGTGTTCGTCCTTGTCCTATACATTAGTTAGCTATTCTCAGTGGCCGATAGTGGTACGAAACTACTAACATCTCTTGGACGTTAACTGATGGGGAATTAACTACAAATTTTCCGTGTTTTGTTTTTGTCAAACTTTCTGTTGTTTTTGTCATATTTTCCGGTTCTGCTTTTTTCTTTTTTAATCCTTGAAATATTCATGTAATGCAACGCACTCCTTAAGTTTTCTACCCATTTGTAAAAATATTTTTGGAATAATTTTTGTGCGATACTCAAGTCTGTCTCTTTCCTTTTTTTATCTTTCTCTCTCTCTCTCTCTCTCTCTCTCTCCATAATACTCTTTTCCGTTTCTTCTGCTCTCCACAACTCTTTCTCCTCCCACTGTCACGTGACTCGTGGCTATCTAAGCTTTTATTCTTTTTCCTTTGGCCACCGACTTGGTCAGTCACGCTTTTTTTGTGCTCCGTCACTTTTTCCTGCACGATTTGTTTATTTCCTCCTTCGTTCTGCCCTCCCTGTGTCTTCAGTCCTTTAGGACTTTTCATTTCCTTTTGCATTACACACATTTGTTTGTTTGAGAGCCGTAAGGCATTTTTTCTGTTGTATTTGTATAATTTAATTTGTCTTGTTTGTTTAGTCATTGTCCTAGTAACTTTTTATTTTTGCACTGGCACCTCGAATGAAGTAGTAGTCCCAGTGATAACAGCATGAAACTACTAAGATCTCTTGGACGTTGACTGACGAGGAATTAGCTACGAATTTTCCGTGTGTTTTGTTTTTGTTAAATTTTCCGGTTATGTTGAAATCCTTGAAACACACACACACACACACGCACACACAAAACTCTCGGCCCTTGAGTCACAGTAACTACTGCCGATGGTTAATAATAAAATATGCATATATACTCATGTTCAGAATTCTATTTTCCTGTTTTAAGCAGTATATATATAGAGAGAGAGGGGGACGTAAGCTAAATGGTACGAGAGAACTGAGAACAAAGGAGAGATAAGCTTTAAAACCATATAAATAATGAAAACTGACTGGGGTAGATTGTTAGGGTTTTATTTAAAACTGGATCATACTACTCCCATATCTATTAGACTTAATCGAAGGGGGGTATAACTGTAAAATTACTGTTCTTGATAGTCTGACCAGGTTTTGGATATTTTTTCCTTTTGTTATTTCCGCCGAGGTTGACTTTGCCTTTTATCCCTTCGGGCTCAATAAAATGAGTACCAGTTGAGCAATGGAGGGAGGGGGTCGATGTAATTGACTTAACCCCTCCCGTAAAAATTGCTGATCCGGTACCAAAATTTGAAACCATAATTATTTAATTACTGAATGCGAGGAGTTGATAGATTCGTTAGAGCATCGGGAAAATATCACTTTTCAGAATTTGCTCTGGCTCTTTACTTTCTAAATTCAAATCCCACTGAGGTCAGCTTTGCCTTTCATCTTTCCAGAGTTGATAAAATACAAATACACGGAGGTCGGCAGTATCCACAAAATCCCGTCTCGCAAAAACTGTCGGTTTGGGTTTTAAATTAGAAGCAATTATTGTTTTATTCATTCTATATATAGTTTGATTATTTACGATTTTGGTTTAGCTTGGTTTGATCTGGGGTCCATTGACTTCTCAGACCCTCCAAGATGACTGCAGGAAAAATGAGAGAATCACGAAGAAGAAAGGATTAGCCCTAAAGATTGATGCGAGGGAGAGAGACAGAGAGAAATTAGTTGTGGGGGAACCAAAGATCATTATCACAAAAGGAAAGCAGCAGGTCTGTGTTGCCAGAGGTCAGAGTGTGTTAGTAAAGGACTTCATGCCAGTTAATCGGGTGGCCCTATTTGGATGCAGTCTAGAATATCTGTTCTAAATGCTAACTCTCAGACAGCTTTCTTTGAGTCAATCTATGATCATTTTCTTTTTTGTTACGACTATCCTGGACTACATTGTCTAATGTGTTCTTTCCCTTTTTCAAAGAAAGGAAGAAGTGATGTAAGAGAGACTTGGTTGCTATTTCTAGCAATAGTCCTAACCCAGCTCTGACAGAACAGAGCTTTGATTAAAATATTATAGCCGTGACCACTTCGTCTTTCAAACTACAGTATATGTAGAAGACTACATTGTCGAATGTATAGTCTTTATTTAATACAAATGTTGAGGAAGATTTGCTGCTACTTCAAACAAACTGTTCGCGCAACCATGTAGCGGACCCCACCCATTCCTATTTCGACACCCACGAAGATTGACTTTGCCTTTCATCCTTTTAGGGGTCGATAAAATAGGTATCATTCTGGTATTAAGGTTGGTAAAATGAACCTTCCTTACTCTGAAAAACCGAGATTTGTCTATATTATTGTTTTAATAGTCTGCTGAAAGAATAAGTTTTTGTCATCGTTGGCAGCTCACCTCACCGAATTATCAGGGGATGCCTGTGTGGGTGCTTGGCTTTTCCAACGTCTTAGCCTCGCCATCACCCGTGGTAATGCCACGAGCATGTTGGCCTGCTACAGTAGGTTCCGTTGAACCTTACGGTGTGCGACCAATTGAAGCGTTTGGTGCTACATAGATGGGGTTTTTTCTGTGATTTTTTTTTTTCTTGTTCATATTTTCAATAAAAGATCTAGTTATCACAAATCCAATGAAAAGCAACGAAAAACTAAATGATCAGAAGAAATTGTCTCGGAATACAGATTCTTCAAAGGTAGACAGTTTAGTTTTGTCTTCTCGATTAGTTATTTTATAAAGGACAACAACTTGGACTGATTTTATTAATGGTATTAGCTGCTATTTCTAACGGATGGAACGACCACGTAAGGGACTCTCTTTTTCTCTCTCGTTAACTCACTGGATTCTTGATGCTTAAGCAAGGCCATCTACGGTGGCATGCTAGTAGAATCGTTGCTGCACCAGACAAAATGCTTAGTGTTTATTCTGGCTTTACTTTCTGAGTTGAAATTCTGCAGCAGTCAACTTTGCCTTTCATCCTTTCGAGGTCGATAAAATAAGTACCAGTTGAGCACTGGGGTCGCTGTAATCAACTAGTCCCCTCTCACAAAATTTCAGGTATTGTGCCTTTAAACCTTTAAAAGAAAGGATTATAAGACTGATCCGACTAGCGGCAAAGTCCATCGTGAAGATCGTCCTAACTCCTTCCTATGGCCGGGAAGGGCAAGCAATATATATTTGTCTGGTGACCTTAGCAAAAGAGGTTGTGTGGTGGATCAGATTGAAAGGGCTGAAGAGGGACACTTTCCTCTTTGGCTAACCCCTCCTCAACTTCTTTAAATTACGCTTGAAAAAGCAAGTGTGAGCGGAGAGGGAAGTTTTTTTTTTGTTGAAAGGTGGGTGAATATGACAAGAATGGCCCGAGTGAACGGGCCTGTAGATTGAAGGAAAACAATGAGGAAAGGGCGCATTCTCTAGTGGTCAGGGGACTGTGGTTTTGTGGGGTTTCCATGAGCAGCCCTAGAAATTCCTTCTTTGGGGAATTTATTGTTACCGTTTTCCTTCTTTCTGCACACTTCTTTATATAACCTCATTGTCTTGTACCGTCTCCAATGTTTTGATTCACTCTTAGTGAACAGAATTGTTACAACGCTGGACACAATACTTAGCGACATTTTTACTGGCTTTACATTCTGAATTCAAATTCCACCGAATTTGACTTTGCCTTTCATCCTTTCGTATCGATAAAGTAACTACCAGTTGAGCACTGGAGTCAATGTAATCGACTATCCCTCCCACCTAAAAATTTGAAGTCTAGAGCCTATAGTAGAAAGGATTCGCCGTGGTCAACTCTGCCTTTCATCCTTTCTGGGTTGATAGATTAAGTACCAGTGAAACACTGGGGTTCGATGTAATCGACTAGTCTCCTCCCCCAAATTTCAGGCCTTGTGCCTTTAGCAGAAAAGATCAATATCATTATGGCGGCGAGCTGACAAAATCGTTAGCACACTGGTCAAAATGCTTATTCTTGCGGTTCGTTGTTATGAGCTGAAATTACGCCAAGGTCAACTTTGCCTTTTACTCCACTCGGGGTCGGTGTAATCGACAAGCTTCGTCCCCCAAAATTTCAGGTTTTGTGCATAGTAGAAAGGATTATTATTCGTATTAAGGCAGCGAAGTGGCAAAGTCGTTAGCGCGCCGGGCGAAATGCTAAGCGTAATTCGTCTGTCTTTACGTTCTGAGTTCAAATTGCACCAAGGTCGACTTTGCCTTTCATCCTTTTAGGGTCGATAAATTAAGTGCCAGTTGTGTGCTTGAGTCGATCAAACTGACTGGCCCACTCCCCACAAATTTCAGGCCTTGTGGCTATAATAGAAAGGATTATTATTATTATTATTATTTGGCAAAGTAACTTTGAAAAGCGCTTTCTTTTAATTGGATTTATAATTAGATACTAACAAAAAATAAATAAATAAATAAAGCCAGTTAAAAGTAAAACTTCGGAAGTTAAAATCAGAGAAAAACGAGATCATTTTTGGCTAATGAGCAACAACACACTGCCTACAAAACGTTTACTTTGGTGCTGCTGCTTTTCAAAATATGGAAGTCAAATATTATCGTTAAATTATTTCTCTATAATCATATTTATGTACTAAGGTGGTGGGGGAATAGCTTCATTCAGTGCCGTCTTAAAGCATGAACACATTGGACAGTTGCTCGAAGACCCAAATTTAGGGGCTTACTGTCAAATAAATACAAATTGGCCAAGTGCGTTGATTTGCCTGGAGGCCCATCATGCTGCTAAGACGGCACTTCAGTACTCAAAATATCAGGGTCCGCCGCAGTGAAAGGGAACTGGATTTTAGAGAAAAGAATTTTCCTCACTGTAATATCTAGACAGACAAGATGTGGCAAGAAAAGACATTGTTGTTCGATGTAACTGAAGCGCAGGGGAGGGGGATTGATATTGATGTGACTGATTATTGAGAGAAATAGCCCATGACACCTTCTGCATGAAAAATAACTAGTTATGTCAGCACTAACAACGTAATGAGACAAGAAATTATAATTAAAACATGAGTGGTAGTGAGGAAAAACACGAAAAGCATAAAAGATTAATGAGAGACAAGGTGAAGGGAGATAACCTTAAGAATTGATTATTGTCAAGCAGTGAAAGAGTGAACCAGTCCGATTTTCGGTTAATACAGTAACAACTCTAAATATCAGCAATTAATTTAAATTTAGAAGCTGTCTCCCTTGCCTTTCTTTACCAGAATTTATCATTACGCTGATGAAATGCTTCTAATCATAGATTTGCTCCAAAATTAACGTAAACTTAACAAAGGGTGGTTGTTTTAACTTGGTTTCATTCTCTCTCACACACACACACGTTCCCTGCCTATTTTACAGGTTTTAATGATCTTAGACGTCCGCGCCAAAGTTTTAAGAACAAATAGCGAAATACCATGGTTACAAAGTTAGAGGTTAGACACATAGAATAGAAAGGGAGTTCATAAAGAGGCAGTTTCAGTATAAAGGACTACACTTGATATTTGGAGCAAATTTATCATACAAGAATATGAGGAAAATTTTGTACGCTGCGCCATCCTTCAACGGAGAGGAGGAGAGGTGCAGCAAGAACGCGCATTGAGGATGGTAGAAACATCTGGCCCAGTCTCAGAATACATGATGCAACAAAACTCGATCTGTTGAGCAGGAGTTTTGTCACTTACACCGGTGGGTGACGTCTGGAAGCTCTGGTGTTGTGACAGAGGGGATCGAAACACATACAGAGCTGCTTCATCGCCTGATGTGACAGACTCTTGCATTCAGAGACGGGGTCCCTCGGCACCCTCGTAGCACAAGTGTTCTCACTAAATAGAAATGTATACTAAAAGGGCTTGGGAACACGGGGGTGCAAACACAACCCCTAAAGTTTGTGGGTGTGGGTGCAATGAAAACGCTTTGAACAATCTCCTAAAAAACTCCATCGCCACAACGAACGAGCATAAAACCATTTTCAGACTGATGTGAAACATTACTTTTCTATTATTGGATTTATCTGATTTGATTGATGTACAAAAATAATAATAGTGTCAAAGTTTTGACACAAAGCCAGCAATTTCGAGGCGTTAGGGTAAGTCAATTACATTGATGCCAGTACTCTGGATCTTATTTTATCGACCCCGAAAAGATGAAAGGCAAAAATCGACATCGGTGGAATTTGAACTCTAAAGACGGACGGAATGCCACTAAGCATTTTGCTTGGCGTACTAATGATTCTGTCAGCTCGCCATCTTAATGTACAAACATAATAATAATAATTATTATTATATCTGTGTTTGTTTTGATATTAAGATTGGAAAAAAAATTGAGCATGTTTGTAAAAAAATTTGAACCAAGGTTTGCCAGTTTCGCTCCCATACTTATGCATATACCAGTACGAACTTTTCGACTGTTTTCTGGCAAACATTTTTAGATCAACTCACCAAAATGATTACTAACTTTTGTCTGTATTGTCACAGATACTTCTATAGCAACTCACCAAAATACACTATTGTAATTATCTTCTGTCATGCCCAATCTCCTTGTCGAAGTTGTAAGACCTTTAAGCATCCATTAAGTTTTATATAAACTTAATTCATTGCCAACTATTTACTTAACTGAATTAAATTATTTTCTTGGAAAGAGTGGTCTTCGTTCAATATTCTAGCGTCATCTGACGTTATTTATACGCGTTACGACATGACACGCTCGCCGTGTCGTATCAACGTCGTGTTGTCGGTCGTCATTTAATTTTGGCTTCTTGGAATTCGTCAAAAAATCAAAAGTCTCTTACTTACTTTAGCTATAGTTGGTGCAACCAGTCGTAACCAGCACCAGTAATTTTTCGTGGGTGACCTTTTACCTAGGTCTCGAAATCACGAGAGAGAAACCGTATGAAAGGACAGATGTTCTTGTCTTGTAATGCCATTCACATCTAAGATATCTTATGCAAAACGGAGTTTTAGAATGCCTGTCACTCAAAGACCTATACCCCATGGGAAAGAAAAAGGGTAAAATCCCTCCACTTACTTATTTCTCATGCTGAAATTGTAAGTGGCAGCCAAACAGAAAAGATCCTTTCTGCGTTTCATACAAGAAAAATTACGATACTGGGTTTTATTTTATTTTTTCCCATCTTTGCTGTTTCTCCCTCCATCCACTTCCGCACTATTTTCCTTAACCATGACGTGGGAGACTTCAATGGACCGCCTATTTTAATACTCCGCCTTGACTGGTATTTTATATTATTGGTCCTTGAAATTTAAAGGAAATGTTAACCTCGGTTGTATTTGAATTCCATAACTAAGGGCTCGAAACTAAACACCACAAGGTATTATAACCAACGCTCTAACGATTCTACCAATTATGAATAGATTTCGTAGTTCCAATCAAATTATAATACAAACATTCGAATTATAATACAAACACAGGCAGCTAGAAATGCCAACCAAATCTCACACTAATCACGTCATCATCGTTTAACATCCGCTCTATATGTTGGCATGGGTTGGACGGTTTCTACGGTTGGATGTCCTTCCTAACGCCAACCACTTAGAGTGTATTGGGTGCTTTTTACGTGCCACCATTCAATAACCTAGTTGTAGATAATACAGCAAGCCTAAAAAAGGAAAAAAAATACTTGTGTGGTTACGGTTAGAAAATATACAACAAACGGTAAGAAGAGTTGTTGTGAAATGAGCTGGATTCAAAACACCGAACGAGAGAGAGGCAGCTTAAACATTAAGTCCTTATTATACAAGCTTCTTATTAAAAACATTCCATCTTTTCCTTCTGTTTTTTGGGGGCGGGATTTCTGTCTTATGGTGTGCCCTGGACTACATTCTCTGTTTCTGAGACAGTGGGGTCAGTCTGGTTTAAGGGATTTGGGCAGCTATTACTAGCAGGTCGAGCGATAATCTTATCCAGTACCTTAAATTTTCTTCTGCTTGCCTGATATATGTGGGGTGGGGTACAATGAGTAATAGTTACTATAATTTTGAATTTTGAGAGAAAAAAATATTTTCTACAAATGTTTACAACCTTGCAAGAAGTATATAAGCTAGGCAAATGACTTTCTCTAAATGCATTAAAAACTCTATAACATAACATTATTTCAGAAATTATATCCGTTCTCTTTACTCTTTTTTTCTTTTTTTTACTCTTTTTACTTGTTTCAGTCATTTGACTGCGGCCATGCTGGAGCACCGCCTTTAGTCGAGCAAATCGACCCCAGGACTTATTCTTTGGAAGCCTAGTACTTATTCTATCGATCTCGTTTGCCGAACCGCTAGGTTACGGGGACGTAAACACACCAACATCGGTTGTCAAGCGATGGGGGGGGGGACAAACACAGACACACAAACATACATATATATATACATGTATATGATGGGCTTCTTTCAGTTTCCGTCTACCAAATCCACTCACAAGGTTTGGTCGGCCCGAGGCTATACTAGAAGACACTTGCCCAAGATGTCACGCAGTGGGACTGAACCCAGAACCATGTGGTTGGTAAGCAAGCTACTTACCACACAGCTCTTTGAGCATATAAAAGATAAATTTAGGCAGGGCAAAATGAGTAAGACAAAATAAGGTAAAATTTGTCTTTTCAGTTCTCCAGAATCACAATTGAAAAAAAAATCATACACGTCATTATCGATCCTTTCACATCAGAAAGATCAGGTCAAATGAAAGAGTCTGAGGAAAATGGCACATGATATGGAATGAACGAAACTCGACTAAATTTTAAAACTCATCATAAAATATTCTCTATAGCTCCTTCACGATCTGTTGGACTAGCTCTCTTCCTGATAAATCATGAAACACACAGTTAAAGAGAACAGATAATTGAAATTAGTCGTTACTCGTTTTGCCCCACTTTGGACATCAATTTTTGAAAGTTATGAAATTAGAAATTAGTGTGGGGTGAAAGAATGACTTAGAATCCAACAGATAAAAGAATTTTAATTGTTAAGCACCAAAAATTATCCAGATATTTTATTAGCAGCCTCAATTGCAATCGGATCAATGTTGAGGAAATCGTTTTTGAAAAGAAAGTACCCGTCACCTGAATGCTTCAATAACTACGCCGATCAAATTTTTTTACTCCCCAAGATAATGTAACAGTCCAAAATAAGAAATTACTCATTTTACCCCACTTATCCATTTTGCTCCACATTCACCTCCTACTCTACAAAGAGCGCTTGAGAAGAGATGAACGTTGAAACTCCAATATTTCGAGAGATTAAAAGAGGAGCAAATCTGTGTACATATGTGTGCACTGATTGATATGTGCATTTGTTACTTGATTTGTGACTGTGTAATCGTAGATGTGTATGTTCACTTGCGCGTGCATTTCAGGTGGACTGAACGATATTTGTTAATGTACGAGTGTCACAAGATATCACCGCATGAGCTAATATGTTCGAAAATTCAAGTGAACATACACAATTGTGAATGATGGTGTGTATATTTGTGAACGTATGTATGTGCATGTTCGTTCACGTGTGTTAAGGTTTATATAGACTAGGCCTGGCCAACTCGAATTACATTGCGGGCCATTTTAATCACAGAAAGTTTTTTGAAGGCAGCTTGTATACTGACAGAATTGAAAGCATTTTGTTTTCTCATGCTGTTATTACAATAATAAATGAATGATTGTTGATTCAATATGAAATATCGTTGAAAAAATAGCAGTATCTTTCTTTTTCACTTTTCATTAAAATCTTTAATTTCTGATAAAAATTTTCAAAGTCTGTTTAAATAAACCCATTTCAAAAAAGTATCAAGCGAGCCTCAAAGTAAAAGACTCAGGTTGGCCAACCCTGACATAGACATTGGCTCGGGTGCAGGAGGTGCGCTTGCAGCCCCTAAAATTTGTGGGAGGGGATGCAGTGAAAACGCTTTGAACATCGTCCAGAAAAACTTCATCGCTAAAACGTGAGCGTAAAAACATTTTCATGCTGCTGTGAAACATTACTTTTCTATTATTGGACTTATCTAATTTGATTGATGTAAATAAATAATTACTATTATAACAGTCTTTGTTTCTATATTAAGACTGAAAAAAAAAATCAACCTTGTTTGTAAAACATTTTCGACTTGGGTTTGCAGCCCCTAAGCAAATTTCGTCCCTGCATTTATGTATATAGTGTTATGTAGTAACAGGAGACTATCGAATTTACTCAATAGGTCGTAAATGGAGTAAGTAATTATACCCACATACATTCAAGTGTTTGGTCAGTTTCATCGAGGTTCTGAATTAGGTTCAAAGCCAAGAGATTGATAGAGTTTGATATGCTAGGTAAAACAATAAAATCGATGTTTAGGTGGGCAAAATTTGGATCTATTTTAAAACGGGGGCCACATTTTTCATTAATGTTTTACGTAGCGGTTTTGGTACGGAAAGACTTTCAAACTTCGTATACTTATCTATTTTGTGTTATAGAACAGAAAAATATTTTTGTATTCGAATTTTGACACATTCTACCAGTGTTCCAAGTTTCAAAGTGTTTCGTTAATGAAAAATGTGGCCCCCGTTTTAAAAAAGATCCCAAAATTTTAACATTCAGCATCAAGTCAGCCCAGAGTTCAACTGCTACCTATTTTATGGACCCTGATAGGACGAAAAGTAAAGTCAACCTCGGAGGAATTTGAAATCAAAACGTGAATATATCAGAGATAGATGCAAGGACTAAATATTATCAATTTCCTTTTGTTGAGACTTCTTTTTTTCTATGTAAAGTTGTTATTACAAAGTTAAGCACATACATACGTGTGTGGTATAAAGGCATACATATATAGTACCCAATATTGAATCCAGATTTTGGTACAAGGAAAGCAGTTTGAGGGAGGGGTAAGTCGATTACATCCCCCACCCCACCAATGTTCAACAGGTATTTCTTTTTTTGGACTTCAAAAAGATGAAAGGTGGAGTCAACTTCAGAGGAATTTGAAATCGGAACGTAAAACGGATGAACTGCCGTCAAGCATTTTACCCGGCGTGATAACGACTTTGCCACTTTCCACCCTATAGTACACACTATATCATCACGAAACAAAAGACAAGGAAATGTAACAGAGTGGATACCTTTTTATTGGTTAAGATGACTTTCCCACGGTGCAGTTGTGTACAAGGGCCGGGGAACAGGGGGTGCACCAGCACCCCCTAGAATTTTCAGGGGGTGCAAGATCAAAATTTGCACCCCCTACATAATCTTACCAGTTGCAGAAAAAAAGTGTCTAAAATCTATCGGTATAAAATGCTTAAGTTCGATCTCGTTTCAAAACAAAGAAAAAAATAAAATAAATAAAAGTGATGAAGCTGGCATAAAATTCCCTAGGGAGTTTAGGACCACTAACTTCTGAAAGCAAGTAGCGTCAAAATACAAAAAAAATAAGTGACAATAACAACAGTAGCCGCAACAATAACAACAACAACACCAGCATGTATGGTTAATTTTGAATATATAGCATTACTTGAATTATTGAAGACAGCTCCCACCCAGTTTCTGTCTGTCAATACTTCTCTCCATCTTTTAGTACCACTCCCAAGTTCTTTGTAATTGGTGTTGCTAAAGACTTAAAACATGGTTAAATGGATTCGACCGTTTGACCCCAGTCTAAAAATAAAACCCCTTCAAAATTCTTCCAGTACAAAACAACCATTCAATATTCCATTATCAACTTGACCACTGCCTGGGTAAGTGCCTTTTTTTTCAACTCCAACTTTAGTCTTGATTCACCTTTTCATTTTGTTATTTTTCATGTTTTTATTCAATTTATCTGCAATTTTCCTCTTGTATTAGATGGATAACCCACTCTCCATTTACAGCAAGTAGCGAGCGTCTAGTTTTTTTTTCCCTGTGTGCTAAATTCGACTACTTACGACTAACGCGTGCGCATGCGCAAATTTGTGACGTCCCAGAACTCGGATCCACACTTCTCCAGTAGTGCCAAACTTTGAAACTGAGTTTGCACCCCCTAAGCAAATTTTGTTCCCGGGCCACTGGTTGTGTAGCGAAACCAATTTCTATTGAAAACATTTCGATTTATATATGCGCATCAGGTTAATCTATAGTGATTGGTCAACATACCTATAATGTGAATGTTGGGACATTTGCTGAATCCTGTGTTCTGATTGGTTGAGTGTTGCACGGGAGTTGGATAGAAGGTCCAATCACGTTGCGCGTAAAATATGATTTTATTCAAACCACAAGGGTTAAACAAAGAGAGGACAATACACAGGGCAAATGGGATCGGGGACTTATAACTACATTATAATTTCGGATGAAAATGAAAAGAAAATGAATGGACGCGGAATGGGTTTGACCCCAACCAACCACACTCTTGCGTTGAACCATTTACTTCGTCCATTTTTTTTTACTCCGTTTAATTGGGAACTTACATACCCAACATTCGGTCTACTTTCTTCCATCTTCGTTCGTACTTTTTTGACGTCAGACATTTCTTCTCCAGACATGCTTCCCCTCATAGGTGATATAAAAAGAAGTTAGCTAAAGCATGCCCGGAGACGAAGGGCCTGATGCGATACCGCTTCCACGCGTCTTCCATATCACCTCTTTCGCTATAGCTACTACGGCTAGAAAACAGAATTTCTCTTCTCCTTTTAGAAGAGACGGCGGAACGATTTTAATAATCGATTCGGCTCACAGCTGTACTCACCCTAGTTGTGATAGTACCCGTTCGGTAGAAACCCACAAGTCCGAGAGACTCGGACACTGTACGATTGCATGCAGAACAGTTTCGTTGCTCTGCCCGCAACGTGGGCATGCAGTCGAAACCGTGACGCCGTGCCTCGCGTGTTTATTCCGAACTGGCAATGCACTTCGGAAGCACAGCCAAGCCAGGGACCTCTGGAAATTGTCCATAGGTCCCGGGCCGAAAGTCCTTCGATGCAGATTGGCAAGCGGACTTTCATCGAAACCCAGAGTTTCCCCCAGGCCGTCATCACACTTGCCCTCTACCAGCCCTCTATAGTACGCCGAGGCGGTACCCCCTCCGCGGGCATAGCTCGTTCGGGAGAGAAGCACGAACGCCTGTCGACACTCTGCTTGCCAAGCTCCCAGCCTTGGTCTACGCTTGATCCAGTATTCCAGTTCACCAAAAGAGGTGAACCTGGGAACTATCTCATCAACGAACGGAGACCACACCTGCTCACCGTCCAGGTAGAGCCAGAGATGCCGCAACCTCAGCGCATGACTGCGCATCTTTAGTCACGGCATCCCTAACCCACCCTTTAGCGGCTGTTACAAGAGGCCGCCTGCCCTCCCACAAGAAGTGAAAGAGCAAAAATATTCTCGAACAACCCATCCGGATGGGTTCCGGAGCCTCCTTTTTTTTTTCTATAAATTGGTGCGACAAATTATTTACGGATCAGAGGGGTGAGAGTTTTTCATCAAGGCGTGTTATGTGGATCCTGTTGTTTTTCAGAGGAGAATTAATATAACGGAGCCCATGCAACCAACGACAACTCAAGCTGAATTACCCAAACGATGGATGAAATGCAACCAGAATTTATGTTTTTTTGCTTTACCACTTTACGAAGGAATAAAGCCCCACTGTTATTGTACGGTTAGTTTCTTTTGTTACTTCCGCGAACGAACACGCAACAAATATTGTATAACGGTATACATGCTTCTTTAGTAAAACAGAGGAAGACTTCAGACACCGATAAAAACTGTTTCACAAGCTCAAATCAAACCCCTCTTTCCTTCTCTACATACATACGTACATACCCTACTAATAGTTTTCGGCGAGTATAGGCCCAGGCCATGTCTAAATAACACCACCTGGTGAAGTCTTTTCATCATATATGGAGTACCATAACCCAGTCTAGCAAAGAGTTATTATTGTTGGAGACATTTCTGGGTGTAGGAGGTTGGTCCAGGATTTTTTGAACAAATTTGTCCAGTGAATTTTTGAATTTTATGGGATCCGTTTCCGTTTTGACGTGTTTTGGTAAGGTATTAAAGAGAACTGGACCGGTTGAGGTAAAGTAGTTGTGGAGTAATGTTGTTAGGAACCTCGGATCTAGGTTAGAAACCGGCTCTTTCTCTAATTGTAAGAAATCTTGAAATAAAACTGAACAATGACATACATACATACAAACGCATTATGTATGTATGTATGTATGTATGTTTTGTTGGCGCTATAAATATTCTATAAACTTTCGAGAGAACGAGAAATAATTCTGTTTTGCAATAATGGTTCTCGAGGCACATTACATACAGCTATAAAGAACTGCATGTTGAAGAACCCAGCCTTCGACTTTTTCTATCCAAAAGGGTTTTTTAACCCGTATTTACATGTCACTCTTTACAGCTGTATGCGATGTACTTCGAGAACTATTATTCAAAAAAGCAATACATATTCAGTTATCTAATGTGAAATTAAATATAAAAACAGTTGAAGAATCACTCAATATTTTTCAGAAGGGTATCATATTCGAAGAGACTGCCAATCTTTTCCTTGTGTGTCTATGTTTTTGTCATCATCATTGTGTTAACATAGCCCTTTCTATTTCACATAGGTCAGACGGAATATGATGAAGCAGAATGTGAGTGTGTGTGTGTGAGAGAGAGAGAGAGAGAGAGAGAGAGAGAGCGTGGCCTAGTGGTTAGGTTCTGCACTCGCAATCGGTAGATCATGGGTTCGATTCTTCTTGAGCAGTCTCATGTTGCTCCTGTCCTCTCAGCTGTAAACAATGCGTAACCCTGCGATGGATTAGCCTTCCTATCAGGTGGAATGTTGGCCTGCTCGACTAGCCAGCGGGGTGGCATCAATCGAAGGCTAAAAAAAAAGGAGGCAAAGCGCAGTGTGACCAGCGATGTATAATGACATCCGATAGTCTGGTCTATCACGTGATACACACACACACATATATATTTATATAAGATTTAATTTTTTTTTAAGAAATAAAACTGAAACCTTTAAACTACAAATGTACTTCAAAACAACATGCTTGCTAATAATTTCTTATAATTGTGAACGGAGGGGGTAGCCCCAATAAGCTAATTTTAGACTCCGCTACAAGCTTGCCACCACCCACTAGCGTAGCTAGGGAGTGGGGCGGTCCGCCCCGGGTGGCACTTTCAAAGGGGCGGTACATTGGGGTCTGCTGTAGGTAATATTTTTTGTCACCACCTACGCTAACGATTCAATGGGATTTAAAAACAAAGGAGGGTAAAACTGAATTGCTGTACAGCATCGCGTCCGGCGCTCTACCATATCTGATATTCTCTTGGTGGTGGTGGTAGTGGTTTCTGCACATGACCGGAAATTTTTGAGGGTTGGTGTCTTAGTCAACACCGTCAACACCAGTACGTGACTGGTACTTTTGTCGACCCCCCCCCCACACACACACACACCGAAAGAAAAAGCTGATCTTGGCGGGATTTGAACTCAAAAATGCCGAAATATCACAAAGCATACTTTTCAGCACTTTTAACGATTCAATAAGAATTAGAATTTTGGCACGAACCCAGCAGTTTTGAGGGGAGTCGTTTATATCAGTCTCAGAACTTGACTAGTACTTTATTTTATCGACCTCGAGGGGATAAAAAGCAGAGCTAACCTCGGCAAGATTTTAACTCAAAATTTAAAGAGTATAAAAGAAATACCGCAAAGCATTTTCCCCCAGCATTCTAACAATTCGATAATAATAATCCTTTCGACCATACGCCTTTCAGTCTGCCGGCCATGGGCCCTCACAAAAAATACATATTGCCTACAGCAGACCCAAAAGTGGTGCCGCCTCCCTCTAGCTACGCTAGAGATGAAAGGCAAAGTCGACCTCAGCGAAATTTGAACTCAGAACTTAGAGACAGACCTAATGTCGCTAAGCATTTTTCTCCAGCACCCTAACGATGATAATAATAATGATAATAATAATAATCCTTCCGCAATAAGCACAAGGCCTGAAAGTTTGGAGGAGGAGGTTAGTCGATTACAGGTACTTATTTCATCGTTTCCGAAAGGACGAAAGGCAAAGTCGACCTCAGAACTTGAAGACAGACGAAATACCGCTAAGCACTTTTTCCAGCACTCTAACGATTCAATAATATTAATGATAATGATAATGGCCTCAAATTTTGGCACAAGGCCAGAAATTTTGGGAGAGGGGTAAGCCGATTACATCAACCCCAATACCCAGCTAGTACTTAATTTCATCGATCTCGAAAAGATGAAAGCCAAAATCGACGGGGGAGGGAGGAAGTAGTCGTTTACATCGATCCCCAATGCTCAATTTGTATTTTATTTTATCAACCCCAAAATGGTGAATAATAATAACAACAACAATGTTTTATCACGAAAGGAAATCTGAGATTGTCTTAAAAAGAAGAAAAAAAAAAAAAAGATGAAAATCGGGATTTGTAATGTTTTTCGTTTTTTATATATTTCGTGGTGTTATATAATAAGGCAACAGTTCCAACTAGAGTATCGAATCCTTGTTACAAACCCGTCTGTCGAAGGGCCTACACTACGGTACAGAGGCTTTAATTACCTCAATGGGTAAAAAAAAACACAAAAAAACGTTAAGATTTCTTACTAAAACAACGAAGGAAGAGAGATATTGAAAGTTGTGACGTAAAAGCATCTCTGTTCTTTTAACTTGTGATACGTTGTTTTCTTTCCCCTTCTTGTTTTTTTTTTTTTTCCTTTTTTTCGTTTTCATTTATATTATTTTTCGTGTTTGTGTCATTTGCAGTGGTTGTTTATTGTTTGTTGTTTGTTCTTTTTTGTTTTTTCGTCGATCTCAAGACAGCCCTCCCTGATGCATTGATGCTGTTGACTTATCAATGATCAAACGCATTCCAATCATAGTAGAACCGTTTTTTATCTTTGTTTTTTTTTGTTTTCCCCCTTCCAGAAACTATATGTAGAGCTACGACTAAAGTCGGAATATCAATGTCCTCTCGTTTCTGCTTAAGACAGTCGGGTGGGAGTTTGAGGGAGATTCGGCTGCTATTCTATCAAGTCGAGTGACAACGTAGACCAATCATGAGCAACCTGCGGCCCGCGGGACTTTCTGAATGGCATGCCTAACGAAAAATTACCTTCAGTTTTTGCTGTTGTTGTTTTTTACTACGGCCCGCTTAACGATAACCATGTCTCATGCGGCCCGTTTTACGGAAAAGGTCGTCCACGCCTGATGTAGAAGTTCTCTCAGTTGCTGGTTACTAGCACTTCATTAACACACACACACACAGTCTGAATGTATGTGCGCGTTTTGATGCATGCAAAATGCATCACAAGTGCGCGTGCGCACATGCATGTTTATATCTGCACATGCATGATATGCATGCATGCTTTTAACGTCTGATGTTGTTAAGTTAGTGAATGTTTAATATGCACACGTGCTCGTTGCTGTTTAGCTCCCGGATAAAGCCAGACTGAGCGAACCTATGATCAAAAGCGTTCCGGCCACGACTACCCTGTTGTAAAGACAGGGACAACATAGAAATGCGTTACCGAATGACTACTTCCTATTTTCAAGCCAGTAGGGTGTGATTTAAAGAGAATTTGGCTGTTGTTTCTAGCAAGTTGCATATCGTACACGTAGAGGCTACCTCGACGACGAGTAGAGTACGTTCAGGTGACCGTGTTCCGTATATGTCAGTATTCTAAGTGTCTGTATCAATAATATATTATCGATAACGGCCACACCTATCACTACACCATCACATAAGGACGTTGGTTTCTCTGCTATGGAGGTACCCAAAAGATCATATCTCCAACAATACCCTGTTACCCTTTAAAAATATGTAAATACGATAAATGTTTTCTCTTTACCAGGCTGAAGGTCGATTTTGAAGTGGAATAATAAATCAATAGAATCGATCGCAATATATTACTAATATTAGGGTGGTGGTGAGGGTGGATTGGCGGTTTCGTTAGAGCG